>NC_142937.1:42852592-42867592 GCF_046866305.1 Octopus bimaculoides | reverse complement strand
CACACACATATATGCATACACATGTACATATATATGTATGTATGTGTGTGTATATATATATACACGGGATATTCTATGGCTAATTAATTAAAGACATAATGTTTAAATCTTAACAATCTAGCGTCTGGTCTTTGGGTTTAATGTCCGACTTTTAAATTTAATAGTTCAAACATTAGCTTTAATGTTTGATCTCCAAGTTTAATTTTCGACATTTGACCATAAGATTTAATGTTTGGCCTTCTCATTCTTCAGGAATTCGATGCTATAATTTTATTACTTTTTAGGCTTCATCATTTTGCTTATCTCAGACAACTTTCAGCTATTTTAAATAAGTTAACATCAAAAATAATTACAAAAAGAAAAAAATCCCAATTACGAACAATAATGAACCTATTATTGTCAGATATTTCTCAATTTATCGTTTAAATACTAACGCGTGGACCCGACTGTCTATAAGCTTTCATTGGATGTCATAACGACGAGTAAGTAAGTTAAATACTGATTTACTGAATGCTGTCAACAGACACTGAAATGACTTCGGTGGAGATAGAAAACTATCACAAACAGCAATTATTAACGACTCTTAAAGCAAAGGGAGATAATTTCAAGAAACTTGGTATTGGTTTCCCAGACTTAATTTTCATGCCTAGGGGGAAAATTTCCAAACTTAATTTGCGAAGAAGGGAGGATTGTCAACTAGACCTCATCATGCAGCATAATGTGACAGAGTCCGCAAATTAATTATGAGAAAGAATTGCAAATGATTCTTGTTAAGTTTAATTCAAGTAATTAGAAGTTATATGCGGAAAGAAGAATTACCCAAAGGTGCTCTATTCATGAATTTCGTAAGTAAATTATGATGTGGGGCAATGAACGCTACATGGAAAAATATTCATTTCTACTCTAGGCTCAAGACCCGAAATTTTGGGAAAGGGGACTAGTTGATTAGAGTGATCTCAGTGCGCAACTGGTACTTAATTTATCGACACGAAAGAATGAAAGGCAAAGTCGACCTCGACGGAATTTGAACTCAGAACGTAAAGACTGACAAAATACCGTTAAGTATTTCGCCCGGCGTGCTAAAGTTTCTGCTAGCTCGCCGCCTTCTAAATGCAAAAATTTTCTTATTTTAATGAACTTTGCCTCAATGTTGGAGACATAATGAATATATAAACTTAATGCCAAACTTTGTGACTCTCAAGGACAAGGCGAGATAATTCCAAAAATTTGTAATTTTTAAACCCAGTGATAGTGTTTGGTGTTACAGTTCAACCTGGATGGGACAGATCTATGATAAAAGATATTCTAACCTAGATACATAGGACTACATAATCTAATGTTTCCTTTCTTTTCTCAGGATAGTGGGATACGATTTTACTGCAGTTTCACGCATCAGAAACACTAAACAGAGGCTTTTACGCTGGCTCACTGTCTTCACACCGTTAAGTTCAGAGGTGGTATGCAAGCTGCTGCAAAGGCATGTTTGAGATGCTATTGCGATTCTCAGTAGAATCATATCACTTATCTGACTTAAGTGTGCCTTCTCTTTCTCTCTCTCTCTCTCTCTCTCTCTCTCTCTCTCTCTCTCTCTCTCTCTCTCTCTCTCTCTCTCTCTCTCTCTCTAATTCTCACTCTCTTCCTCTTTTGAAAGAGACAGTTAAAACCTCGCTCTCGCAATGTCTTCTACATATTTTTGGAAACTAACACAAGCGCTACGAAAGAACTAGTGTTCAGTAACCATATAATATATTTTCTTATATGAAAAATAGTGAATATGGGATACATATTCACCCACGGGCCCTATAACATCAGCCCCAATAGACTGTACTTCGACAAAATCTAGCCAATAAAACTCACAAATAGTCTTCCTCTTCAAGTGACGCATCACATATGAGAAATATTACAGGTTAAACTTTGTTGGGGAAGATGGTTAGCATAAAATCATGTGAAGTGAAAAACAGAAACCCAAAAATTTGATTGGAGAAATAAGAAAAATATACGTACTTTACAAAATATATAAATACATAAATGCTGCAGTCCTCTTGATACAGGAATGCTTCTAACTATGGCCAAACAAAGAACCTCAGAGTTCCACGATCAACCTTATCATCTAGAGTACAACTGCTATCTTCAATCTAAAAGCGCACGCTTAGATTATGTAGTTCCATTTAATCTAGTAATTTTAGAAAATTTTTAACACATTTACTGAAGGAAGCAGTAGTAATAATAATAATTATAATGATGCCAGGAAATCAACATAATTATCGACGTGGCAGTGTCAGGAGAGTAACATATTCTCATGAAAGAATGAGAAAATATTGATAAATATGGAGAACTGAAAACTGAGATCGCCAAGATGTGGCAGCTACGAGAGTCAAACATAAAGGTTGTCGCTGTTGTCATCGGAGCATTGGGTTCAATGCCATCCAAGTTGAAGAAATATCTGGAAACTTTAGAAATACCCTACAATCTAGGTGTATTGTAAAACAAAATCGACATTACTTGGAACTGCACGCATATTGCGTAAAGTACTGTGAGTTTGAGGTCCATGATGTGACTTGACAGACAGAACAAACCGTCCGTTAGACACAATATCTTCGCAACGTCTTTAATAATAATAATAATAATAATGATAATAATAATAATAATAATAATAATAATAATAATAATAATAATAATAATAATAATAATAATAATAATAATAATAATAATAATCTAGTGATGGTGTCACAATAAAAAATACTGGTAATTGTGCAACCTGATGATCACTACCTCATATGAATGACAATGAAAAAACAAAATATTCTGAATAACGGTAGTATTGAAACTGAAGCCCTTGATGGTGACAGCGTTGCTTGCACCTGGCAGGCCCCGAGATACTGGTCCGACTCCAGCCTGTCGTTATCCAGCAATGGATGAGCACACACGGCGTAAATGGTAAAATCAAGTCAACGCTGTGGTCATGGAATGTTTACTAACTGACCAACCCTGTAGACGAAAATGGTGCTCATATTTTGGTATACCGACAACGTTTGTATGATCAATGGAGAGAAAGAGGATTGTTTCAACTCACGGAACAGGGATTATGTGATCAAGCTAGAGCAATAAAAAAAATCATTGGTTCACAGAAGTAGAGTTCGAAGCTATCAAAAGATGGGTATTGGAAAACAGCAGCAGAGGAAACGATGTAAATACAGTTCCTACTGATAAAAGTAATCTGATAGCAGAATACAGAAGGGAAATCTCTAATAAACCACAGGAGAGGAACAGTGACAGCTTGCTCGATGAGAGACATATATATATAGTTTGGAAGAAGACAATAAAGCTAATGGTGATATGGCAGATGGGCAAAAAGCAATCTACGACAGAATAAAGCAAGGCTACAGGAGAACGATAGCGACATTATTTGCAACCTTAAAAAGGTTGATCGGTGGAAATTGGACCAAGGAACGAAAAATGTCATTGAAATTCTGAAATACATCGGAACAAAAAACATCACAGAAACGAATAATTTGATCAAGGCAGCAGGTATTGTTGTAGCAGAAAATGTGGGTGTTGATATCAAGAAAAAGAAACATAATGGGAGTGACAAAAGTAAAGAGCTATGGTAGAAAAGAAGAATACAGGCGGAGTTAGATATGCTTTCGAAGGACATTTCCGTATTAGATCGAAAAGAAGTTGGAAGCTTTGAAGAGATGCAAAATCAAGTGTATGCATGGGCTATCGATACCGTCAATGGAGGTTATGAAGCAAATATAAGAGACGAGCTATAAGTACTTGGGATATTAGAAATGGATAAATTGATGGAGAAAGAAATGAGAGAAAAATTTAAGGTGGAGTACTTGCGTAGACTGGGACTGATCCTTAAGTCGAAATTAAACTGACAGAATAAGATTGAAGCTATCAATACCTGGGCGGTTTCACTCCTTAGATATGGAGCACGGACAGTAGACAAACAAAACAACTTAAACAGAAAGACAAGGAAGTTGCTGACGAGATATGAGATACTCCACCCAAAAAGTGACTAAGAAAGACTGTACGTACCAAGAAAAAGAGGGAGAAGAGGACTGATTGGATGCGAACACAGCATTAGAGCAGAAGAAAACAACATGGCATGGTATGTAAAAATACCACAGAACCACTATTTTTTGAAGTAAGACGGTCAGGCTTGTGTAGGATGGAAGAATGCAAAGATAAAGCATTGTACAAGCACTTGAAAATGAATGAAACTGAAAATAGGTGAGTAAAGAAGAGAATGCATGGACAATTTCATAGGGGTGTTGAAGATAAGACTGACAGAGAAAAAGATGGCTATGGATAACTAAAAGTGATTTAAAGCTGGAAACAGGCTCTAATCCGTGCTGCCCAAGAGCAAGCACTAAGAACGAATTACATCAAATAAAGAATAAACAACACATCAGAAACTGATAAGCGCAGAATTTTTGGACAAAATGGTAAAAGCGTATGGCATATTACCAGTCAATGTACTCCACTAGCCAGAAAGAATATAAGAGACATCATGAGAATATAACAACGATTGTCCATTGGACACTGCAACAAGCTTGAACTTGACAGAGCAAAAAAGTGGTACGAACATTAACCCGAAGACATCATCGAAAATGATAATGCAAAGATCCTATGGAATTTTATGATTCAGTGTTACCATGAGATATAGAATAGGAAGCCAGACATAGTTTTAATTGAGAAAGAAAGCAAACGATGCTGGATCATAGATATAGCATGCCCAGCTGAGAACAAGATATGCGATAAGGAAGAAAGAAGAGTCGATAGATATGACAGTTTGGGAGGTTAAGCAGTTGTGGTCGATGAAAAAGGTGCTAGTAGTACCAATAATTATCGGAGCCCTCGAAACAGTGAGTAAAAATCTCGAGAAGTACATGGAACAAATAAGGGCTGCAATAAAGATGGAGCACTTGCAGAAAACAGCATTTCTTGGAACTGCTCGAATATTCCGTATGGTGCTCGAAAAATAAAGGTTATTAACCTTAGTTCACTGATAGTGAACAGCTGACACCTTAATACATCTCCAGCGTTCGAAACTGTGCAAACACAATAAAATTATGATAATAATAAATGCCCTGATATAGTACCAGGCAGTGGCTCTCATGGCTTCTCATCTTAACTGATTGGAAGTTTTATCATGTACATTGTTTTGTCTTGGTATAAAAGGTGAGCTAGAGCAAATATTCTGCTCAGTACCACAGATTTGCTTCTCACCTGTTTGACTTTAACCAGTTGAGCATGTCCCTTAGTGGCTGACGATATGTGCATCTCGAGTAGAAATATTGGGTAGGGGAGCATCATAGCCATGATTTAAGAGGAATCCTTTGGGGTTTGGATAGTTCACCTCTGGAAACATGGATGTTTTGTTCAACATCCTTAAACAACCCTTATACAGGTACATTTTCATCGGGATGGGCTACTCAACCTGAAGAAATTTCTAACTGGGCCCCTTCTGCAAGATCATGTGTTGTTTATCTTGATATGAGATCACCATGTCGCGCACATATGGTTGCGATGCATGTGCCCGGTGTACCCTTATCAGACGGGTAGTCATAATGGCTATACTGGGTTTCGTATAGTTTACCCTGGTGTCACTTTGATGGTATGCACTGTTCTCTCACTCACTCAATAATAATAATAACAATAATAATGATAATAATAATAATAATAATAATAATAATAATAATAATAATAATAATAATAATAATAATAATAGCAACAACAACAAGAAGAAAGAAAAAGCTTAGTGAAAGAAAGAAAATCGTAAAGAACACACACGCTCACACACACACACACAAAAGAAAGAAACAACATCGAAGAAGAAAATATGCACGGTCAGTTTGCAAGACAGATACTGAAGACCGGTAGCCAAGGATGAGGAAGAGTGACCTGAAGATAGAGACAGAAGCATTTATATACGCAGCACAAAGGCAAGCGCTAAGGACTAACTCTGTGAATTACAGAATCGACAAGTCTAGCGAGAGCGACAGATACAGAATGTGTTGTGAGAGGGGTGAAACGGTATGGCACATCATTAGCGAATGCTCGAAATTGGCACAATGTGAATAGAAAAGACGACATGATAATATGGCAAGAATGATGCATTGGGAGCTCTTTAGAAATCACGGCCCACAAAGTGCAAAGGCGTGGTATGAGTAAACTCCAGAAGGAGTCACGGAGAATGAAGACTGCAAAATCCTGTGAGATGTAATGATTCAGTACGATCACCTAACCAGACATCGGAAACTGGACATTTTTGTGGTAGATGAAAAAGAAAAACATGCATGATAATCGACATAGCATGCCCCGGTGACAATAGGATCAAAGAGAAAGAAGAAAAACTGAACAACTAAGACGATTTGAAGTGGGAAATACGAAGGTTGTGGTCAATGAAAGGAATAGACGTGATACCAATAGTATCTGGCGCACTTGGAAGCATCATCACTCAACTACAAACTTGGCTCAAAAAGTCTGATACATATGTAAGCATAGAACGCCTACAAAAATCAGCAATGCTCGGAACTGCAAGAATTTTTCGCAGAGTTCTGGAAATATCACAAAAACAAATACCACCTTAGTCTGCTGGCTGTGGACAGCTGACGCTTTCTATCATACCCAGCAAAATAAGCTGTGAGTTTTCATTAGATAATAATAATAATAATAATAATAATAATAATAATAATAATAATAATAATAATAATAATAATAATAATAATAATAATAATAATAACAATACCAGCAGATGACAACGTCTCTCTAAAAGAAATGGAAAAACTTTCAAAATACAAAGACCTGGAAATAGAAGTAACTCGAATGTGGAATCTAAAAACAGAAACAATTCCTATTATAGTAGGTGCCTTAGGTATAATAAAAAAAATATCCAGACAAATACACAACAAAAACATCAGGACTTACAAATATATATAACATACAGAAAATTGCACTACTGGGCACTGCACACATCCTACGCAAAACACTTTCAATACAGTAACCATAAGAGCATCACAGCAAACCACAGCACATACCCAAAGCACACAGAGCTGCGCTCGGTAGTGAAGTGAAAGCACGTTATAAAAATAAAACTACTGAACAATAATAATAATAATAATAACAATAATAATAATAATAATAATAATAATAATAATAATAATAATAATAATAATAATGATGATGATGATGATGGTGGTGATGATGATAATAATAAATAATAATTTCTGTATTGGCCACAAGGGCCTAGAAATAATCACAGATCTCATTCCCGATAATGAACTACGGGGGATGCTGGGAAAATATTTTGTATAGATTGTCCATGTCTGTGGAATCTATTTAAACGCCTCCAATGAACACAAATAATTCAACTGGCTTTTAATGGAAATGTCGGTAGTTATTTGATAAATACTACCTATCGAACTAATGTATAATTATGATTTCTTTGAATAGCTCGATATAATGATGTTATGTGTCAGATATATGTATGAATGTGTATGTATATATATATATATATATATATATATATATATATATATATATATATATATATATACATATATATATATATATATATATATATATATATATATATATATATATATATCTATCTATATATATATATCTCTATATATATATTTATATATATATATATATATATATATATATATATATATATACATATATATATATATATTTATATATATATATATACATATATATATACATACATATATATATGTATATATATATATATATATATATATATATATATATATATATATGAATCTATATATGTATATATAAATATGTATATATACATATATAAATAAATAAATATATATATATAAATGTATATATATATATGCATATGTATATGCATGCGAGCGTGTGTTTATGTATGTTGATGCAAGTATTTATGATTGGGCATCTCTCTCCGTTTTCATGTAAGTTTATGTGCACATATATACGTACGTGTGCTTCTGTGTGTGTATTATGAGTGTGCATATAGTTGAATTTATATATATGACTAATTTAGTATTTTGGTATTACATTATATATAATTAGTTTGCATTAATCTAACACTCATACAACACATGACCTACACAAGCACAAGCACATAAAATGCACATGTAGGTATGTACGCATATTTGCATACATATATGTATGTATGCATGGTATGTATGTATGTATATTATATATATATATATATATATATATATATATATACATATAGGTTTCTACATATATGTATATATATATATATATATATATATATATATATATATATATATATATATATATATAAATATATATATATATATATATATATATATATATATATATATATATATATATTTATATATATATGTATATATATATATATACACATATACATATACGCGCACGCGACCGTGTGATTGGTGTGCGCGTGTGTAAAACTGTATTGGATATCTTCATGCATTGACACATGTACAAACTCATATAAATATGCAGCAAAAATATGCAATTATTATACACACGCACAGATATGTATGTATACTCGTGTCTACATGTGTATGTATATATGCGTGCGCGTGTGTTGAGATGTGCGTGCATATAAATATAGTTGAATCTACGTTTCAACATTTTATTATATTTGCATCGAGCCGAATCTCATCAAACAAGGTTATCAATCTCCGTTTATCGATGCGTTTGTGTGCATTTGTGTAGAAATTATATATTTAACATATATATTTAATACGTCAGTACAGCCATATAATAAAGTGACTACATAAACCATGAAAACGAGGCTCTAAATTTTAATGATGGATGTTGACTCGGCTTGATAACTTAGCGGCTGTTTGTGGAACAATTGAGAGAAGTGGACAAAATGGCAGCTAGCTAGTCTCCATAACACTCTGTAGCCTTAGTGGTCATTGGGTTGCAATACATGGCCAGAAAGACAAAAGAGAGAAAAATACATTTTTCACTTTTTTTCTTTCTTTTTAAAATGTCCGTTGAAGTAAGCTGGACTGTGACCGTTTTCTCACGCCTTCAATAGAATACATACACGCATATACATATACACACATACACACACACACACACACACACACACACACACACACACATATATATATATATATATATATATATATATATATATATATACATATACACATACATATATACACGCAGGTGCACATACATATAGGCACACAAACACACGCATATATATACGTGCCTGTTGGCATGTATGCATGTATGTACGTATATATATATATATATATGTGTGTGTGTTTGTGTGTGTGTGTATGTGTGCTGTGTGTATGTGTGTATGTATGAATGTATAGATGCACACACATTGACTAGTGTGCCCAATTAATACTTAGATCACGTCCTTTTGAACGAATATTAGATTGTGAAATATATCAAAAGAGAGCTTCAAATTGTCTCGTAGCGCTTCAAATTCGATGACCAATGCTGACCGAAATCTGTTTAACCTAGGTCTTGCAATGACGTCAACGCTGGATTTTCTTTCATACTAGTAGCGATAATATTTCCGACAAAATTGCTTTGAATCTAGAATTAATGAATACTACCTCCTCTCCAACTCTAGTCCCATACTTCACCATTTCTACTCTGTCATTTCTTCCAATTTTCTAATCTTCTTTATCCTTTCTACTTTCTCTTTCGATTTCTCCGTCCATTTTCTCCGTCTACTACCCACACTTTCTGTCTTTAATATAACTCATACTTCCATACTTTCTCATTCCTTTACCCTCATCCTATTTATACTTTCCCACTCGTTTTAAATTTCTAATCTCCATTGCTATCAATCTCTCACAATCTGTTTCAATTCTGTCCACTCTGCATTGGTGTTTTTTTTTTTCATCTTCACGCCTCTCCCTCTCCTTCTCATCCACTATTTTTTCTCTCTTTCTCTCCTCCTTCTTTAGCCAATTTCTTTTTTTGTTTTCGCTTTTATTTTTCTTGCCTTCTTGTGCGTGTGAATGTATGAGTGTGCACGAGTGCGCGTATGATTGTATCTGTATGTATTGTGCATGGGAGTTCATAAGTGTATGTTCGTGTGTATACGCATGTGTGTATAAGTGTAAGTGCTTCGGCAGGTGTGTATGAATATATATATATATATATATATATATATATATATATATATATATATATATATATATATATATATACGTGTGTGTATGTGTGTGTGTGTATGCGCGTGCGTATTGCTCTCTCAGGCCACAAATTTCCAATATTCTAATCTTCGTAGTTATCAATTTCTCAGTTCACCTCAATCATACTCACTCACCTGCAATCACACACGCACGGATATGCACGTGAACACACACGTACGGACACACACACGTACTCACACACACACGTACTCACACACACGCGCTTATACACGCACACACACACACAAACAGACGCATACACACTTCCTTTATATTATATATATTTCTTTCTTTTTCTCCTTCCCTTCTCGTTCTTAGCTCTTTCTTTCTATGTGTGTGTGTAAATGTATATATATATATATATATATATATGTATACATATATGTATATATATACGTATGTATAATTATATGTATGTGTATGTGTGTATATATATATATGTATATATATATATATATATATATACATATATATATATATATATATATATATATATATATATATATGCATACATTCATATATATGCATGTGTATGTCTCTCTCTCTCCCCCTCTCTCTCTATATATATACATACACAAACATACACATATACATGTATATATATATATATATATATATATATATATATATATATATATATATATATATATATATATATATATATATAGATAGACAGATATACTATGTATGTGTAGTTGCTGTTTTTCCTTTGCTCTCTCTGCTGTTATCTCCCTTGTCCTTTCAACCTCTCTCTCAGATTTGCGTAACATATACTCCACTATCACCAAAACATTAACATTAGTATCATTAATACCACCACTACTACCATCGACACTTCATGTACCACCAATACTACCACCAATACTACCATCGACATTTCATGTACCATCATCAATATCATCAATACTACAACCGTTGATGTTACTACTACTACCATTAAGACCTCTAACATTGCTAGCACTATCACTGCAACTACAATTAGCAGCCCTAACGCCATAGCATTACCAGTAATACCAATAATACTACCAGCTATACCACCACTACCTATACCATTAAAAAACCCCATTAATACCACTGCAAACATCACTATAGTTAGCAAGCACCGTTAATCTCAGTAATACCATTATCCAACTCCAGAAATGCTACCATCAACACCATCAAAGGCATTCGTACTACAACCAATACCTGTATCACTAATACTACTAGTATGACTAACAATATCAGAACCAACAGCACAGCTACCATTTACACTACTACCAACTATACCTGCACCAATACCACAATGATTACCAGCCATACCACGGTCACTAGTAGCGCTGGAAGTATTACCATTGCTTCTAGTAATACCAGTAGCTCTACCAACCACTCTACCAACAACTAGCGCCACGTGCACTGTCACCAATACCACCATTAATGTGTCTAGCACTACCACCAACGCTAACACAACTACCACTTCCACTTTAGCCAAAACCAACCACCACCACCACCACAACAACAACCACCACTACTACCATCATCACATCCTACAAGCTTTATCATGCGAGAGAGAGACGGGAATGTCACGGTTGGAACATCTTTGATTATAGGCCTAATCAATCAGAACTGTCCGGGGGCAACACAAAAACTTCTCAATCAAATTCTCTTTTCTCACCTTTCACCCTCAACACTCTCTCTCTCTTTCTCTCCCCTCTCTCTCTTTCAGTTACTCTTTCAATCTCTGTTTGTCCTCACACTACTCCTCTCTAGTCAAATATTTGTTTCTATATGTTCTTTCGTCAGATGTCTTTCTCTCTCTTTCTTTCTTTCTTTTATTTCTCCTTACTCTCTATTCCATCCCTTTCTCCCTCCACTATCTTCTTTCGTTTTTCTGTTTTCTTCTTTTTTTATTTCCCAATGTCCACCAATCTTGTCATCAAATTTCCCTGTCCATCAGCTTTCTTTTTCTTTTCCTCCTCCACTACACTTGTTGTTGTTGCTGCAGCTACTGTTGTTGTTGTTGTTGTTGTTGTTGCTGCTGCTGCTGGTGTTGTTGTTGTTGTTTTTGCTGTTATTGTTCTTCTTCATTTCACGACCCCTTATATACACACACACACAGAAGCTCGCTGTCTCATGTCTGCCTGCTTGCCTCTCTCTCTCTGTATATACATACGTACATATGTGTGTATGTATGACTATGTGAACCTGTATATTTGTACATTTAAACATATAGCTATACATAAATATAAACATATAGATATAAATACACACACAAATAATATTTATGTATTGTATGTGTATATATATATATATATATATATATATATATACGTTTATATATACACACACAAATAATATTCATGTATTGTATGTGTGTATATATATATATATATATATATATATATATATATATATGTATATATATATATACACACATATATATATATATATATACATGCATATATATATACATATATATATATGCATATATACATGTATATATATATATATATATATATATATATATATATATATATATACATATATACATGTATATATATATGCATATATATGTACATACACATTTATATATATCTACACGCGCGCGCGCGCACACACACACACACAAACACACACACACACACACACACACACACACACACACACACACACACACACACATATATATATATATATATATATATATATATATATATATATATATATATACAAACATATATAAACACATATATTTCTTCTAATGCTCTTCCAATCAAATCTGCGTGACAATTTTTCTCATGTCACATCTATCTTATTTAAGCCTTCTCCCTCCCCTCCCCTCCTCTTCTCCTTCCCCACTCGCTCTCATTCTGACTGTTTCTCCTTTTTCTTATCATTCATTATATATATATATTATATATATATATATATATATATGTGTGTGTGTGTGTGTGTGTGTGTTCCTTTAATTCTCACAATCCATCCATCCACCTACCACTGCCATCTTATTTTCTCCATCCTTTATGCTTATTATATTTTTCCAGGTTATATTTCGTCGGTCATCGTTTTTGCCATTATCATAAACATTCACGCCGCCATTATTATCATTGTTACTGTTGCTATTGTTGTTCTTGTATTGATATTGTTCATGTATTGATATTGTTGCAGTTTTTCTTCTTCTTCTTGGTGATAGTTACTGTAGCATTAGTAGTGGTAATAGCAGTTTAGTAGTAATAGCAGGTCAGTTTATGTTAGAGATGATGGTAGTAGTGGTGCTGGTGGTGGTACTTTAGTCGTCGTAGTCGTAGTCGTATGAATAGGTGTAGCAATTTGTTTTATCAGACACTTGCACACACACACGCGCAAACACGTTCCCATAAATTTACACCTATAAATATTTACGTGCATGTGTGTCTTTGCGCGTGCATGTGTAGCAGAATATAGAATTATATATACATGCTGATATGTATATATATATATATATATATATATAAAACAATATGAAGGGGCATGGATCAGTGATTAGAACGTTGGGCTTTCAATCATAATTTGGAGTTCGATACCCAGACCTGGCTGTGTGTTGTCTTCTCGACACCTTATTTCATGCTGCTCCAATTCACTCAACTGCAGAACTGAGTTACGAATTCACTGGTGCCAAACTGTATCGGTAGTCTGGTATGCATGAGTGACTGCTGGTCTTCCACAAACTAGCTGCCCGGACTTGTGCCTCGGAAGGGAAATTTCTCGGTGCAACTGCATGGCCATTCGTAACCGAAAGGGTCTTTACTCTTAATATAACGATATCGATCCATAGCCACAATACACTTCGCATTGTGTTAGCTTACGAAAGATGCCACATTTGTCGCTAGGCAAGCAGGCCGACCATTCCACCCCATCTCGGTCGACAGGTTATCCCTTACCAGGCTTACACCATTATATTAGGTCGTCAAGTATGAAATTTGTATTAAGGCATATGGTAAACTTTGACAGCTGCTCATTTTGCACCATTATTATATTTTGACAATTGTTATTTTTTATTAGAAAGCTGACACATCTATTTCTTTATTCTAACTCATTTTGCACTTTATAAAATATTTATAAATCGTTTTTGCTATTTTTGTTTAGAGATGGATAAGTTGGAAATTCATTCAGTTTTGAAATATGAGTTCTTTCTTGGAAATACAGCATCATAGGCAGCTAGGAATATTAACGGATAATTAATTTTCTAATGTTATTACACAGCAGACAGTATCAAATTGGTTTGCAAAATTTCGTTCTGGTAACTTTGACCTCACAAATGAGCAATGCGGTCGACCAGAAACAAAGGTGGATAATGACGAACTGAAAGCCACCGTCGAGTCAGATCCGTCTCAAAGTGCCCGTGATTATTGCTGTTGTTTGGTGTTAGTAAACAAACAATATTGACTCACCTAGTTCAAATCGGTAAAGTGAAAAAGTTGGATAAGTGGGTTCCACATGAACTCAATGAAAATCAAAAACAGCAATGTTTGGAAGCCTGCATTATGCTACTTGTTACAAAAATGAATCATTTTTGAATCGAATTGTAACATGTGATGAGAAATGGATCTAATACAACAACCGTAAACGTTCAGCACAATGGTTGGACAAAGACGAGCTACCAAAACGCAATCCAAAACCTAAAATTCATCAAAAGAAGCTGATGGTGTGTGTTTGGTGGTCATTATGATTTCATTAAACCTGGCTCATCAATCACGGTCGAAGTATACTGCAGCCAACTGAACCAAATGGTGCAGAAACTTTAAAAAACAAAAAAGCCAGTCTAGATTAGTCAACAGGAGTTGGAGTTGGAAGTTCTCCA
>NC_142937.1:42840092-42842592 GCF_046866305.1 Octopus bimaculoides | reverse complement strand
CAGTATGTGATGAAATGACTGGACGGTGACAGTTGGTATGGAATACCTTTGACTACAGGACAACTCAAAGTCCACCTAATATAGAATATTGTATACACATGGTATACAATATTCTTAAGAGAAACTAAATATACGTGGTATACACCAGTAATGAAATGTTGAGTGGTAGTCATGTGACACTCTTGATACAAGAACACCTAGGGTTAATCGAGGAAATTTACCATCTAAGATATTCTTGAACTCCAAATGCAAGTGTCCTCTCCAGTTTCTCTCCCCCGACTCACAGGCCTTTACTAAGAGCGGCGCCATCCGCTCTTGCAATTTTCAGCACGTTCACCCACATTTCAATAAATTCACTTTGGGATAGCTCCTTTCTTTCTACTTTCACTTTCCTTTCCAAGCGTACTTCATTATGCATTGATAGAATAAGTAACAGTTATAGCACTGGGATCAATTAAAATATAAATGTTCACTCTTCCACCGCAAAATTTGTAAGCATTGTACCAAAGTTAGCAGAAACCATAGAAAAGCAGACAAGATTATAATATATAAATAATTATGACTGCTTACGTTTCGAGTTCAAATCCCGGTGAGATGACTTTGTTTTCATATCTGTCCACGTTGACTAAAATAAAGAACGAATCGAGTGCCGAGTGCTATCTGACGACTGTCCTCCTCCCACTACAAAATATGCAACCTCATACCATGTCAAATAATTGCTGTAGCATGTGGGACAGATCAGGCCCCGCCGCCCTTCTTTAACCAAGCCTCCTAACTATGGTGAAATAAGTTGTGTGGTGTACGAGGCTGGAAGTTATGAAGACAGAGAAAACAGAAATATTCCTCTTTGATAGAGTCCAGATCGACACTTTCAAGTTTCACTTGGAAAAGAAAGTGAAAGTAGAAAGGAGCTGTCCCCAAGTAAATTAATTGAAATGTGGGTGAAAGTGCTGAAAATGGCAAGAGCGGATGGTAGATTTCTTCGATTAACCCAAGGTGTTCTTGTATCAAGAGTCTCACATGACTACCACTCTACATTTTATTAATGGTGTATACCACATATACTTAGTTTCTTTTAAGAATAGTGTATTCCATGTGTATATATGTTGTTTTCTTTTCATTCCATTCTATGTAAATTCTCACACTTTTTGCTTGACTCCATCTTTCGCCCTGGTGGCAAATAAAATAAACTACCATTATTATTATTATTATTATTATTATTATTATTATTAGTAGTAGTAGTAGTAGTAGTAGTAGTAGTAGTAGTAGTAGTAGTAGTAGTAGTAGTAGGAGGAGGAGGAGGAGGAGGAGGAGGAGGGGGAGTAGGAGGGGGGAGTAGGAGGGGGAGTAGGAGGGGGAGTAGGAGGGGGAGTAGGAGTAGGAGGAGTAGGAGTAGTAGTAATAGTAGTTAGCAGTTACTGTTGTTGTTGTGTTGGTGGGTGGTGGTGGTTCAGAAGAACGAGGAACTGTAGTGAAATCATAGACACAATGGAGGGAGGAAGATGTGTGTCCTCTATCTTATAGGAATGAAGGAACATCTAGCACAACAACAACAGCAAACAGAAACAACACACGAATACCGATTAAGTGGCTAAGAATAATATATTGCTAAGTGGAAAGAAGATACACATATTGTTGTGTAAAAGATACATAACTGATTTTCTCTCTCTTTTGCTCTGTCTCTCCCCTCTCCCCGACCCCTCCTCCCCTCCCTCCCTCCCTCCTATCTATATGTGTATGTATGCATATTCGCCTATGTGTATATATATATAGACATATACATATATATATATATATATACATATATATATATATATATATATATATATATATACATATATATGTATATATATATATGTACATATACATACATACATATATACATATATACATACATATATATGTATATATATATGTATGTATATGTGTATATATATATATATGTGCGTGTATATGTATATGTATATGTATATGTATATATATATATAAAGAGAGAGAGAGAGAGAGAGAGAGAGAGAGAGAGAGAGAGAGAGAGAGAGAGAAAGAAAGAGAGACAGAGAGTGGGAGAGAGAGATGGGGCAGAGAGAAAGAAATACAGGAAAACAGAAAGGGGGAGAGAACCCGAAAAAATATACATGTGGTGCACCAGCATGACCGCAGCCACTTGGCTGAAACACATAAATAAATAAATAAATAAATACACCTACAGACAAACATAAACCCATGCACCCCATATATATATGTGTGTGTGTGTGTGTATACATGGATGCGTGTGCATATGAGCTAATGTAAATTTGCAAGCAATTATAAATTGAAGTTGTTCTAGATACAATGATGTTGCTCGGTGTGGTGGTAGAGCTGGTAATACCGATACTGGTTATTGTGGTGGTAGTATTATTATTATTAGTAGTAGTAGTATTAGTAGTAGTAATGGTGGTGGTGGTGTTGGTGGTGGTGGCAATTGGAGGGTGATGGTGGTAGTGGAAGTTTCGGTTCGTTG
>NC_142937.1:42832592-42837592 GCF_046866305.1 Octopus bimaculoides | reverse complement strand
CACATAGGTATCAAAACTTCTATTGATGGAGGGAGAGAGAGAGAGAAAGAAAGGTGCAGAGAGAAAGGAAGGGGAAAAGGGGGAAAGAGAGAGACGAAATAGACGGTGTTGATTAGTTGAATAGCTGTGTGTCTTGCATGTCTGCATGTCCGGCTGCCTGACTGGACGGCTGGATGGACGAATTTTTAGATGGACAATGGGATAAAGAGGTTGTGGGGCGAGAAAATAAGAGGGAAAAAGAGATTGATGGGGGAGAAAGATGTTTGCATATATGGACGAATGTACGTACGTGTGTATGTATATATGTGTGTATGTATGGGTTGGTGTATTTATGGATGTGTAGATGGGTGGATAGATGGATAGATGGATGGATGGATGGATGGACGGAATATGGGTTGGGGAGGAGGCTGTATGGATGGAATGAAAAGTTAACTGGACAAATAGGTCTAAGAATGGACAGTGGTAGGGATATAACTGAAATCAGAGAGTGGTGGGGGAGGAAATTAATGCAAAAAAAATAAATAAAAAATAAAAAATAAAAGTAGAGAAAAAACAAATAAAGGTGAGGGGGTGTGAGAGGGAATAAGAGATAGATAGATGGAGATAAATGTGTGCAAGAGAGATGGTTGGACAGACGGATGGACACACGGGGTGGTGGTGGTGGTGATGTTAAATGAGGGAATCGGTTTTGGGGATACATGTGTAGAAAAGGATGCAGGCGTAGATGTATCTGTCAGTTTGAGAAAAGATTAATACAATAGGGGTGTGTGTGTGTGAGGGGGTGGGGCGAGCAGCGGAGATGAGCAGGAGTGGGAGTGAAGGGTTTGTGTGCAGGTGGAGGAAGAGGAGGAATATGGTAAAAACGGAAGATGGAAGATGGGCGAATTAAATCTAGGTTGAAAAGAGAGATTAAAATCTGAAAGTAGAGGTGAGTAAATCTGGACATAAAGAGAAAAAGTGATAGACAGATAAGCAGACAGACAGACAGAAACATAGATAGGCTGATATAGGTATACGCAGACACACATGCACACACACACACACACACATATGTGTATGTGTGCGTGCATGTGTGTATGTATACATATATATATTTGTGTGTGTGTACATATATGTATATATATACATATATATATATATCACCGTGCACATGTATGTATATATGTATATGCATGAATATATAAATATATATATATGACTGTGTACATGTATGTATATGTGCACATGCATATATATATATATATATATATATATATATATGTGTATGGATGTATACGCATGAATATATAAGTGTATATATTTATACATACATTCATATATACATACATACATACATACATACATATATGTACATTTTTATTTACAAATATAAGCAAAAGTACTCAGTACATGTCTTGAGTTTATAGACATTAATCAATCAGAATTAACACAACCAGCGCATACGGAGCCATAACTCTGAGAATCTATCAAGGGATTTCTATGACAGTTAAACACACACACACACACACACACACACACACACACACACACACACACACACACACACACACAGTGTCTTATTTTCAAGACTTAGCCCAACGACGTTCCAACCGACAATGTATTACCAACGGTATTTGATAAATACCCAAACAGTTGAAACAGTCTGGGGGCTTTGTTTAAAAATAAATGAACATAATAAACCCCTACATTTGTTTCATGCATTGAGCACTAAACGTGACAACGAAAATAATACATACTAGCTGCACCCATAAAAATTCACGGAAAATATAAAAATGGGTGCTGGTGCCATGAGAAATGTTTCTATACTGTGACAGTTAAAGGCGGCGTGCAGGCAGAATCGTTAGCAAGCCGGGCAAAATGCTTAGCGGTATTTCGTCTGTCTTTATGTTCTGACTTCAAATTCTGCCGAGGTCGACTTTGCCTTTCATTCTTTCGTGGTCGATAAATTAAGCTCCAGTAGCGTACTGAAGTCGATCTAAATTGACTGGCCCTCTCTCACCAAAAATTTCAGGACTTGTGCCTATAGTAGAAAAGTATATTGCGACAGTTACAGAATATAGAAAGAAGGGTAAAACCGATAACTATATAACCCAACCAAAATATCTGTTACGCAAACGTAAACGGAATTACTATCTAGCCTTAAAATACATCGTACATATTCAAAGAACCTCCTTGGTTTAGTGGTACGGACCGTTTTTCTCGTATTCTTTTATTCTATTACTTCCTTCAGTTATTTGATGGTGGCCATGCTGGAGCACCACACTTTAGTTGAAGAAATTGACCCCTGGACTTATTCCCTGTAAGCCTGGTGCTTATTCTATCAGTCTCTTCTGCTGAACAGCTAAGTTACAGGGACACAAACTCACCAACATCGGTTGTCAAGCAATGGTGGTCGGGGTACAAACATAAACACATTCATATATGTGTGTGTGTGTGTATGTGTGTGTTTTAGTATTTGTTTACTTATACATCAACAAATGGGCCAATTGAACAACTCTGTGTGTTTGTTCAATTTGCTAGAAATAACAGCCAAATCTCTCTCATGCTATTCTCTTGTTAGTATTAAGTGAAGAGAAAAAATAGAATTAATATTTTTGATTTTGTTCGGATCTATGAGTTTAATTTCTTTTATGCTTTCATCCATTACTTGATACAAGGTAAAAGAAATAGGAAAAATTCTGACCAAAACAGAGAAATTGTAACTTAACAAAAATATGGAAAGAGAAAGCCAAAAGATGTTCTTTAGTTGAGGTGTAGCTTTATAATTAAAACAAATTCAAAATTCTAATTTCGGAACATAAGACTTAACATGCTATCTGGTGTATGGCCAAATTCAAATGGGTAGAAGACTTAAAACAAATGTGTGTGTGTGTGTGTGTGTGTGTGTGTGTGTTGTATGTGTATGGTTGGGCCTTTAATAGCCAGGGGTCAATTTCAGCTCAATCGTAGAAAGGAATTCAAAGGAATTCAGCCACTCTCTCACTATCTCTTTCTCTTTCTTTCTCGCTTCCTCTCTCCCTTGCTCGACACTCGCGTCAAATTTAAGTACCTTGATTTTCCTATTAAAATCGTTCCTGCTTCGGAGGAATAGTAAGCATGGGTGTTGAGTAGAAGTAATACAACACATGCGTGGTGCTTTCAAATCTCTTCCAGAAATTACAAGAGATCTAGTTAAAAAAATTTTTATTTAAGCAACAAAATTTCTTTCAACAATTTCTTTCTTTTAAGTGTGATACACTTTTCTGGCGTATTAATATCATTGATGATAATTATATATAGGTCTCGATTTTCCGGGATCTTTCATACCAGATCTTTTCTGATTTATTCATTTTTACAAACTAGGGGTGATCACACTTTCTATTAAACAAATGTTGAAGTTACTTAAATAATTAAATGAAGTACTGATACTTGTACATATCTATAAATGATACCAGCATATAAACAGTGTACCAACCAGTAAACTAGTTTGGTGATTACGGGAGTTTGAAGTTCTTGCTCATAAATTAGAGCAGATTAGAAAACGTTCTGGACTACTGGAGTACGGAAAGTCGGCGTTCAGCTTGTAATAATAATAATAATAATAATAATAATAATAATAATAATAATAATAACAACAACAACAATAATAATAATAATAATAATAATAATAAAAACAATAACAATAATAATAATAATAATAACAACAATAATAATAACAACAACAATAACAATAACAATAATAATAATAATAATAATAATAATAATAATAATAATAATAATAATAATAATGATAATAATAATAATGGGTTTCAGATTTTGCCACAAGGGCAGCCATTTTTAGGGAGGGGAGGAATCGATTGCATCGACCCCAGTGTTTCGATGGTACTTAATTTATCAACCCCTAGAGGATGAAAGGTAAAGTCGACCTCGATGGAATTTGAACTCAGAACGTAGCGACGTGCGAAATACTGTTAAGCATTTCATCCAGCGTGCTAGCAATTCTGCCAGCTCGTCATCTTACTGCTACTACAACTGCTGCTACTGCTACTGCTATTACTACTACTACTACTACTACTACTACTACTACTACTACTACTACTAATAATAATAATAATAATAATAATAGTAATAATAATAATAATAATAATAATAATAATTCTTTCTGCTATAGGCACATGGTATGAAATCCTGGGTGAGGGAACTTGTCGATTACATCGACCCCAGTGTTTTACTGGTACTTAATTCTAACTCAGAACGTTAAGACAGACGAAATACCGCTAAGAATTTCGCCGGGCGTGCTAATGAGTCTGCCATCTCACCGCCTCAATAATGATAACAATAATAGTAATAATAATAATAGTTATTATTATTATTATTATTGTTCAGTAGTTTTATTTTTATAACGTGCTTTCACTTCACTACCGAGCGCAGCTCTGTGCGCCTTGGGTATGTGCTGCGGTTTGCTGTGGTGCTCTTATGTTTACTGTATTGAAAGTGTTTTGCTTAGAATGTGTGCAGTACCCAGTAGTGCAATTTTCTGTATGTTATATATATTTGTTAGTCCTGGTATTTTTGTTATGTATGTGTCTGAATATTTTTTTATTATACCTAAGGCACTTACTATGATAGGAATTGTTTCTGTTTTTAGATTCCACTTTCGAGTTATCTCTATTTCCAGGTCTTTGTATTTTGAAAGTTTTTCCATTTCTTTTAGAGAAACGTTGTCATCTGCTGGTATTGATACATCAATTAGAAAGCATTTTTTTTTCTTCATGATCTTTGACAACTATATCTGGTCTATTTGCCTTAATTTCTCTATCTGGGTGTATTGGCATATCCCAGAGTATGGTTGCTTTCTCGTTTTCTGTGACCTTTTCTGGCGTGTGTTTATACCATCTTTTTTTCTGTTGTTATTCCATAGTGTTGGCATAGCTTCCAGTGTATATAGGTCCCAGCTCTGTCGTGTCTGTGAATATATTCCTTCTTAGCCAGGATTGGGCAGCCAGAGATAATATGATTTA
>NC_142937.1:42812592-42817592 GCF_046866305.1 Octopus bimaculoides | reverse complement strand
GTGTGTGTGAGAAAGAGAGAGAGAGACAGAGACAGACAGACAGACAGGCAGAGACAGACAGACAGAGACAGAGCAAGAGACAGAGCAAGTTACAGAGAGAAAGAGAGGGAAAGACAGAGAGAAGGACACAGAAGAAGAGTGCTTAGGATACGTGTGTACATATGGTAAATAATAAGTAAAAATTTATAAATAAAATGTATCCCTAGTGACAACAACAATATCAACGTAAACAACATGAAGAACATCACCCAATGACAACAACAATAAGAACAACAATTCTATGGGCAAACGCCGGTGAAATATTCGCGAAAGCGAAAGAAGAGATGAAGACCAGCAAAAAAAAAAAAAATTAATAGAATGAAAGGAACAATTTAACACGAAAAAAAAAAAAGGGAGAAAGAAATACGAATAAAACTACAGCAGATGCATGGCAATGGTGCTGGTGGAGGTATTTGGTGAAGTATTCCTTCTACATCGTTTTGGATAATGCAACCTGGTATGATCGTTAATGGACATCGGTGGAATGATTTCAGTCACCTCTAGCTCTTGCGTGCGGACACACACACACACACACACACACACACACACACACACAGGTTTTATATGCAAATCTGAAGCTGAATTTGATTTAGTTGTTACTACTTGGAGTAGCCACTTCCTGATCTTCAGGAGACTGAAGATCGGGACTGAAACAATGAGAGCACCACCAACTGTCACTGACTTAGCTTTGATTCAATGTTACTTAACTCTCCTCAACAAAACAGCATTTTCTATCGCTAAATTGCATTTCGCAACATTGTGATGTTACCAGCCATTTCGTTTGTGTAAGGGAGCATACACGTGTGTGTGTGTGTAAACACACGCACACACACGTATATAGATATATATATTTCTATGTTTGAAAACCAGTGGATGTACTCCACTGAATTTAGGTAAATAATCCTTCGTACAGACGGTCAGTAAGCGACACCTGCTTGTTTCGGCTGCTCTACATTGATAAGGGGTAAATACCCTGAAACTTGTCTGTAGATGCCAGACCAGCAAAGAGAAGCGGCTGACCTCCCCTGTTCGAAGGTTATAATGGACACAGTTTCGTGTGTCACATAGCTAGCTAGAAGCGATGGCCTCTTGGCGCTAATCAACGGCAGCATTCGTCCTATTTTTCTGGACTGCCATATTTGCTTGGCGATAACTGTTAATATCCAGTACCGCTGCCGTAGACTCCTTTAGAGAGACTTAGAAATATATATATATGTATATATATATATATATATATATATATATATTATATATATATGTATATATATATATATATATATATATATATATATATATATATATATATATATATATATATATATATATATATATATCTATATCTATATATATATATATATATATATATATGCATATGCATATATATGCTTATGATTTCCCGTTGTCTCCGTTTACGGAGGAAAACGCACCAACAAGCGATCCTCCAAAGGATTCAATCTTTGGCAAGATCATTCGTGGTACGCCAGGCCAATGCTGTTGGTGTGCCCTCCTGGTCACCTGCTGAGGGTCTGAAGGTGGCATCTTCTGATCTGAGTCTATGTTACCGGATTCATTTTTATTAGCCAAATGTTGCCGTATTGGCTGATGTTATGTTGAAAGTGAGTTTTAATTTGGGGTTCTCCTTCTAGATGGATTCCTTCCACTGAAGCTACGCAGCTCAATTTATCCTTACAAAAATGTGATTTAACCAAGAGATAGGAGTCTTCTGCCTAAAGTAGAAAGGATTATTATTATTATTATTATTATAATTATTATTATTATTATTATTATTGCTATTATTATCATCATCATCATCATCATCATCATTATCATCATCATCATCATCATCATCATCATCATCATCATCATCATTATTATTATTATCATCATCATTATTATTATTATTATTATTATTATTATTATTATTATTATTATTATTATTATTATTATTATTATTATCGTGGTTGTCATCATGATTATTCATTTGTGGTTGTTGTTTCTTTTGCTTTAGCGAGACGCCTGTTTTTTTTCCTCCGCAGCACCACCATCAATATGTTTCAAAATGTTGCTGATTTTTATTTTCTTTTTCCTGTTTTAATTCGTTAGTAACTAAGTCAAGAGAGAATGAGCACTAATTTTCTTTTATTTCTTTTGCTTATTAAGCGGGAAAATATAATTTTAGACATCCTTTTCTCTAAAGCTGGCATGTAAAACAAACACTTCAGCAAAACTCGCCTCCTGAATAAGTGAAAGTCATGTGCTTCCGTAGCTAAAAAGAAAATGACTAAATAATACATACATACATACATACATACATACATACATAAATACATACATAGAGGTTTGACCAAAAGTCACATGACAGGAAATCAAAATTCCATAAATACTTAATATTCAATTTTATTCATTCATTTGAGAAAAATGTGTCGCCCAAGAAGGACTTCGATTTGAACAATTCCCATGATGTTTCATATTTAGATGCTTTTATTAAATCCATTCAGTTGTTAAACAAATACATCATAGAATTAAATGGTTTTGATTTACTGTCAGGTGACTTTTGGCCAACCTTGTATGTATACATACATATATGTATATATGTATATGTATTAATAATAGTATTTTATAAGCGTAAAGCTTATAGCTGATCAACGCGCAATGACTTAAGAAAAGTGTGTAATAATGGGGCATATAAGTCTTTGACGGAATAAAGTAAGTTTTCGCGTATCGGAAAACTTAATTTTTCCCGTCGAGGTCTGATATGCCCCATTATTAGACAATTTTCTTTAGTCATTGCACGGTGATCGCTTATAAGATTTAAGCTAATAGGTTACTATTATTATTATTTACAGAACTGTAAAAATCGACGCTAATTACCGAAAAGCATCGCATATCTATCTAGCGTTCAGTATCTATGCGTTGAATAAAATTTATTTTTCTACTTGTTCTACCATACATTGCAGCGCTTCGAAAAACAAACTTCTTTGTTTACATACGGCGTAATACATACATATATATATATATATATATATATATATATATATATACATATATGTTTAATTTTTAAGGAAAGATCCGGAGAAATAGTTACCAGGGTAGCTATCACATAAGCACTTCAAGATATTAGTAACCTCATGTATAAGGATAATAATACCAAGGATTAATTTTAAAGTATCCATCGAAACATATATGTCGGTGATATATAAATGATTTAAATAAAATTGTGTGCGTTTGTCTCTACTTTCCATGTCTCTTATATGCGAATGAACATGCAAGAAGATGTTAATTCCGGTCGTTTTAGTACACCTTTTCGCGAAGGTAACGAATGCATGCATTCATCCACAAATTGTTTCCTGCCAAATAACGAAAACAGCAGATGAGGGGGTTGCTTCGATGTTATACATAATAAGTGTTAAACGTTGATGTTGTGCAAACTGGTCAAAAAGATATATATTTGGCAAACGTTCGTTATAAAATCGAACTTCTGTCTACTGGTATGTTTTTTATTGAAGAAAAATATAAAAAGGAACAACATCAATTTACTGTGCCACCTAAAACGAATTCGGTTATCTCATGCGCACAAAGAAACAGTTAGCATTAACCCTACATAACGTCTTTTAATCTTCACTCAGTTATTATCTAACTTGTATATCATGTCCAGCAGATCTTCATAAGGTCCATTCGGGCCTTTTTATATTTCCTTTTACATCAATGAATGAACTTTGCCTTCCATCTTTTGTACTGGAAGAAATCAGCTGTGTTGAGACGTGGAACGTGGGGTGTTTTAAAAGGCCTATTATATCCCGGAGAGTCACGACGATGCCCCTATGACTTGATCAGAAGTTGAGGGCACGAGACACAGTGATACGTTCTGTCTTTACACCAATATAGAAAAGTCCACATTATTTGTTACTTGTTCCAGTCATTCAGCCACAAAAAAAAAAAATCATAGATAATCGATTATATCTACCCCAGTACTCGATTGGTACTTATTATCTCGACCACGAAAGGAGCAAAGGCAAAGTCAACCTCGGTGGAATTTGAACTCAGAACGTAAAACTGTAAGAAATATCGCGAATTACTTTGTCCGTTATGCTAACGATTCTATCAGTTCACCACCTTATAATAGTAATGATGATAATAATAAGAAATGGAAAAACTTTCAAAATACAAAGACCTGGAAGTAGAGATAACTCGAATGTGGAATCTAAAAACAGAAACAATTCCTATCATAGTAGGTGCCTTAGGTATAATAAAAAAATATTCAGACAAATACATAACAAAAATAGCAGGACTTACAAATATATATAACATACAGAAAATTGCACTACTGGGTACTGCACACATTCTACGCAAAACACTTTCAATACAGTAAACATAAGAGCACCACAGCAAACCACAGCACATACCCAAGGCGCACAGAGCTGCGCTCGGTAGTGAAGTGAAAGCACGTTATAAAAATAAAACTACTGAATAATAATAATAATAATAATAATAATAATAATAATAATAATAATAATGAAGATAATGATGATGAGAAGGAGGAGGAAAAGGAGAAGGACCAATAATAATAAAAGTTTGTTTGTGTCACAAGGCACTATCAATTATCACTACGTTTTAGGTTTCTTTGTCTAATTACGAATATTTTGCATGTCATTCAGTATATCACTACATAATTTGTATCTATCTATCTATCTATCTATCTATCTATCTATCTATCTATCTATCTATCTATCTATCTATCTATCTATCTATCTATCTATCTATATACATATATATATATATATAAATATATATATATACCATATATTCCATATTAGCATTATACATATATTTATGTACAAGTATTTGCATATATCAACATATAATACATACGCACATACATACACATATCACAATACAATTCACACAAGTCTAAGATTATGACGGTTGTTACATAGAACTGAATATGTGTTAATTCCTGTGTA
>NC_142937.1:42790092-42807592 GCF_046866305.1 Octopus bimaculoides | reverse complement strand
AACCCTTTCCAATGTCTAATATGTACATGCACGATTTTAGACCTTTATGGAGGAGGTATTCTTTCATTCCAAACAGCATAGTTGTCAAACTCGATCATATGGGATCAAATGATTGTTCGTGAATTTCCGTAAAAAATGTTTATTTCTTTACTCTTTTTGGAAGGCGACATTTGCTTTGATGTGAGAGCAGAAAGTGAAAGAGAGGAGAAGATGAAAGAGAGGAGAAAGTGAAAGATGTATGTGGGTGTATATGAAATGGAAGTGTGTGTGCGTGAGAGAGATAGAGATAGAGATAGAGAGAGAGAGAGAGAGAGAGAGAGAGGGGGAGAGTGGGTGAGTGAAGATGCGTGTTGCCATGGATATTTTTTGCATGTATGTGTAAGTGGTGCTCTCTCTCTCTCTCTCTCTCACACACACACACACACACACACACACATATCTTTCATATACACGTACATGCATACATCTTTTTAGTATGGCCATGTGAGTGTGTGTGTGTATGAGAGAGAGAGAGAGAGAGAGAGTGAGTGAAGGTGTGTGTTGTCATGTATATTTAAGTGGTACTCACTCTCTCTCTCTCGCACACTATCTTTCATATACATATACATACATAAATACATATGCATACATTTTTTGGTATGTATGTGTGAGTGTGTGTGTGAGAGAGAGAGAGAGAATGTGTTAGTGAAGATGTGTGTTGCCATGTATGTATTTTTTGCATGTATGTGTAAGTGGAACTCACTGTCTTTCACACATCTTTCATGTACACGTAGATACATAAATACATACGCACGCATCTTTTTCGTATGTACGTGTGTATGTGCGTGAAAGAGAGAGAGAGAGAGAGAGAGAGAGAGAGAGAGAGAGAGAGTGCCACTGACACATACATGACAACACGTCTTCACTCACTCACTCTCTTCCACACACACACGTCTATTTTTTACTTTCTCCTTTCACTTTAAAGCAAATGTCGGCTCATCTCTTTCTCCTCTCAATTTCTGCTCTCGAAGTAACGAAAGAATACTATGGAGGGTTAAGGGGGATAATCGGGAAAGAGGGAGTGAGGGGTTGGAGGGGTAGGGAAGAGGTTTCTCAACCCCCTTCCACTTTACCTGTGGTATAATTGAGAAGGTTATAGGGAAGGGTATAGACTGGGTCCGCAGCCCCACCTCCACTGGGAGGGGAGGCGTCGTCCCCTTTTACCGGCTAGTATGTAATGTCAGTTATCAGCATACAATATTTTAAAATCTCTATCCAGGCATAATTACTCACATCTGATTTGAAATAGAAATATCTAGTGTTAAGTCGAATCGCTCCAAGAATATTAAAAATAGGTAATGTAAGTTATTCGCATATAATATTTTTCAATTTATATCCAAGAATAAATACATCGGATTTAAATGTGAAATATCGAGTGTTAATAAGGCGAGTTGTTTCAAAAATATCTAAAATATATATTGGAAATTTATCAAGATATAACATTTTTTAATCCCTATCCAAGTATAAATTGTCACATCGGATTGAAATATCGAGTGTACTGTAGCTAATTTTATTAGATCCATTCCACGAACAATTACCTTAATAACTCATGTTGATATCTCTAACTTATGTCACAGAAATATTTTATTAAGTTTATCGTATAAATTGCAAGACATCCTACAGTGTATATTGCCTAAAGTACCGAATTAATGAATGACTTATATCAATGTAATAAGAGTTTTATATGGTGTGCGTCCGTATAAAGACTGCTGCTGCTCCTCCTCGTCTCCCTCCTTCCTATGTGTTAGATGTGATATGAAGGATATGTAGCTCTTATTTCTAGCCCCACGTTGATGATCTTTTATTTGACTCATCCCTTAATTTACGCTCATAGATACTATTGAAATGACCACCTCTTCATTACTCCCTTACCGTCAACAGAAAGTAATGGACTACAAGAAGCTTATTGTAAGTATGAAGGACGGGCCAATTGGTTTCAAATAGAGAACGTGATAACTTTAACTAATTGGAACTATGTGCCTGAACGGAGGAGATAAAAAAGTTGAATAGTGCATAACTGAAGCAAATATTGATATAGGAAGTAGTTCAAAATCACAATTTTGTTCATAAAATATTTTTGAGGAGTTGATGCACCAGGATCCCAATTAATTTAAACTTGGAAATAAGTAACAGAGTATGGATACGATAGATATGTACCTAGCAAACAGGTTTGACAACTTTGGCATATTTTAGCTGTGTCGATCGTAGTTAAATGTGGTTTATGAACTGAAGGCGAGGAATTAGCAGACTCGTTATTTATTCGGGCTTTCTATACTGTGGTGATGGCGTGTGGTCTAGTGGTTAAAACGTTACGCTCATGACTGCAAGATTGTGGTTTTGACTTATGGGCCGGGCGATGCGTTGCTCATGTTCACTCAGCTGCAAATGAGTAACCCTGCGACGGACCAGCATCCCGTTCAGGGCTAATGTTGTGATCTCGGTTACTGTTACTCTATCAAAACTGTAACCGACCTTATCACTCCTAGGACTCGTGACAGTAATCTGTCCGTGTTTTAAGTTCAAATCTCACGGAGGTCAAATTTGTCTATTATTTTTCTGAATTCGATAAAGTACTATTAATGAAATATTGTGGGGGAATCTTTTCCACTCTGTCTTTCTCGGCCTCTCGGAATCGGTTACATTGCACTATGAAAAAAGTCGTTAACAATTTTCATTGAAAAACTGATATATTGCCGGGACCGTCCAAAGATGAAACAATATGCAATATAGTACAGAACAGAAATAAAGAGATTAAGCTTTACAGTCCGTTACCTTATCTATTAGACCAACTTCCTCTCTCCTTGTGTTCCCTTCATCAATCTTTTTTCTTCTTGTTTCCTCCCTCTTTCACATGCTCCTATCTGTTTTGAATTATGGTCAATAGAATTTCAGGTTATAACTTTTATATGTGTTCCCTTAACCTTTCCTCTGTATTGTAGAAGAGTAGTAGACTCGTTCCGTTCCGGTATGTTAAATGGATGTAGCTTAAACATAAGAAAACCATCAGCTCGTTATGTAACACACTCATTGATGACTTTTATATACGTTCTAACCATTTCATGTCTGGAATAATTCTCATGTTACATTGATATAAATTAAATCACCGAAGATATAAAGTGAAGTGGTGAGTTTAAAGATAGTATTTTATAGCGATTCCATGAACCGGTTTTTGGGATGTTTCCAGCAGCTTAGAATATTTTGACCAATAGATTTAAAATCTGCGTTGCTCTTGGCAATTCTTTATGAATGGATGCTACCAGTTAACATATTGTTATATATTTTGATGCCAATCAACCTTAGGCGGGAACATCAAGAAGATATCTCTTCTTTTCTGAATCAATGTGATATATTCATGTATTCCAAAGATAAATGTGCTTCCAAGCATTGACGACGACTTTTTAAAATCAAGGATTCGTTAGAGACTAGTAATGAGGTCATTTTCTTCCAATTCCAATGATGATGATGATGATGATGATGATGATGATGATGATGATGATAACGAAAATAAATAACAGCAACAATAATTATGAGCCACATCAAATATTCTGCTCAATACTACAGATTTGCTTGTCAGTTGCTTGACCTTAACCATTTGAGCATGTCCTTTATGGGGCTGACGATATGTGCATCTCCAATCACGAGCAGGAATAGCGGGGGATTCTTTGGGGTTTGAAAAATTCACCCTTGCAAACATTGGTTTGTCTTTTGTTCATCATCCTTAAACAACCCTCATTCAGAGACCTTTTGAACGGGATGTGCCATTTGCAAGGTCATGCCTCATTTATCTTGATGTAGGCCACCATGTCGCACACATATGGTTGTGATGCATTCTGATGCATTCTTATCAGACAGGTCTATCGGGCTTCATATATATATATATATATATATATATATATATATATATATATATATATATATATATATATATATATATGTATGTATGTATATATGTATGTATGTATATAACCCAACGTCAATTTGATGGTGTGCTACTCTCCAAGTACTACTACTACTACTACTACTACTACTACTACTACTACTACTACTACTAATAATAATAATAATAATAATAATAATAATAATAATAATAATAATAATAATAATAATAATAATAATAAGAAGAAGAAGAAGAAGAAGAAGAAGAAGAAGAACAAGAAAAAGAAGAAGAAGAAGAAGAAGAAGAAGAAAAATAATAATAAGAAGAAAACAAGAAATGGACGACTACTACATGTAATAAAGAAATACGAAGAAAAGAAATGCTTTTCTCAATACACAAGGAAACGACAATTTGCAAAACAGAAACAAACTACACTGAAACATTGATCTCAGATGACAATACGACAGAAATGATCAAAGAGACAAAAAAAAAACAGAAAGGAAACAAAAAGAAAAAGAAGTGGAAGCAGAGCTACAAAATATACCAAAGAATAAATGGAGAGAAAAATCACTCCATATATATATATATATATATATATATATATATATATGAAACAGAGAATATATAACCATAAGTCTTCGTTTAGACTTAGACATAAGGCAAATAGTACGACATTGGCAAGTAAAATTTGGGAGTTAAAAGATAATAGTATTAATTTTAGCCTTAAATGGGAAATTATAAGAAAAGCTCAACTTTATAGAAATAATAGATATGGATGTGAATTGTGTTCTATGGAAATATATGAAATTTTTAAACTTAGAAACAATCCTAATCTAATCAATAATAGATTAAACCTTAGGGTATCATGTGTGCACTGCTCTACTCGCACTTTTAAATTTTTAAAAAAATAGGCCTTTATTAAGTAACTAAAGTTATCAAATTATAGTACTTTACTTCTATTATGGTCATCTAGGACTATCAATTAGCACATATTTATATTGGTAATTGAACCTTTATAACACATATTCCTGATCTCTCACCTTAACATCTAATTTACTTAAATCAATTATCAGATTCCTGTATTGATTATCCTTGTTATTTCCTAACATCCTTTCTTTTTTCAGTCCCTTAAACCTTAGTAAACACATTATTATAAACTAATATAAATCCGATAATAATTTTTATTTTTTATTCACATTATATAAATAAAGCTTACCTATGTGTCTCCTAAATAGTATCATTATCTTATCTTCAGCTAAAATTTCTTTAAGATAACTCAAAATAGTTTTCATGAACCCAATATACTTAATATCCTTAAATTTTACACCCTATCCAGAGCCCCTGAATTCAATACTGACATTATTTCACGATTTTTGTGGAAAATAATTACATCTAATTTTATTTATTTTATTAACATACCTCTTATTGTGAAAATATTGGTTAGAGTATTGTTGTTATCTGTACCACTATACTGTTACTCTATTCGGACCAAAAGAAAAAAACCTATTTGACCCATATACCTAGGGTTATAATTCCTCAACATTATTTCCTCAACATTTTGATAGTAGTAAAATGACCTGATACTACTATGACCAGTGAAACCTTTAGATTCTAATACATTTTATAGCCTTGTCCATTCATACTGCTTACACCTTCCCTCCCTTTAGAAGTAATTGTCCCTTATGCTATCACCACTAGATAAGAAACAATAAAATCTGAGACAGTTAAAGCTTTTGTCTAGAATCAATTACTAGCCTGATAGACTCGGCTATGTATTCTTCCTCACATTTGGATTTTTATGTATTTATGTATTCTCTCTCCCACTTGGATTTGAAATATTGCCACATTTATAATATGTCTTTTCTACAGTAATTTTCTGCATTTTCATGCAGCTGAAGATTGCTCTTCATATTGCATTTAATGTAACGCTCGCATTACTTAAATGAATTGGAGTAGCATGAAACGTGCGTACTGCAATCACCTTTGAAATCCGTGTTGCTTATTTTTTTATTTTGATCACCTATCCTTTTGGGATACGATATTTGGGTGCCTACGCATAAGTACCATATTCAACCTTGAAAGTATATATATATATATATATATGTGTGTGTGTGTGTGTGTGTGTGTGTGTGTGTGTGTGTGTGTGTGTGTGTACATACATGCATACATACATACATACATACATACATACATACACACTCACACATAAATTTAGATATATATATGCCATTTTCTAGTAATTTTTGTAAATATTCGTTTTAGCTGTTACTAGTTCCTTCCTTCAGACACACACACTAATATGCGTACACAAGTGCTTAGACATACCCACGCACAAACTTACACAATTTGCTGAACGATAAGTATACGCTTCGCAGTCGAAGGTCCTGCAATCCATTGTATCTTACCATACACCTTGGAGTTGAACTCACAACGATCCCTTACATTTGGCGATAAATCAATCGTTGCTGTGTTGAAGTACACTAACATAAAACGCCAATAAGCACACAGATACATACACACAGACGCATGTATACATACACAAATGTATATATACGAACACTCAGATATACTCACGTACATACATCTATACACAAAAACGCGCATTCACATTTAAACAAGCACAGACACATACAAAACTAGCAAAGACGTCCACAGCAATTCATGCAAACAGAAGCAATTTAGATTTCCCAAATACACACACACACACACACACACACACACACACATGTACACACATACACACACACGCACGCATGCGCACAGACATATACATGCACATGCAAACTTACAAACGCAAGCAAAAGGCGCATATACCCACGAATACAATTTCAAACTGACATGCAAACACAAAAGACACACTCATGAATGTACACACGAACACACATACAGACTAGTGCACACGGGGACACACACGCACGGTAACACACATGCACAAGAACACAAACGCACACAAACCCAGTAAACATGCACACGTACACACACACACACACTGTACTTTACTACATTACACTGATAAAAAAAATGTTCATCTATAAATGTGTCCAAACATTTGCCAGCAGCTGCTTAAATTGAATAACATTTGACAGCTGAACAAAGTCCTTGGGTGTGGTATTGCCTAACCCCCATCACACTCTCCGTCTAAGTTCGCTGTTTATTCCCACGATTCGTAACTCTCTAGAAACAACCCAATGCTTCCCAGACCAGCTCAGTCCGTTGTTGTTTGTTTGTCCTACTTTACGGACACAAGAATTCACACCACTCCACTGCTATGTCCATTTAGAAGTGGTTGCAGGGCAAACAGTGAAAAGAGAAAGAGATAGATAGAGAGGGAAAGAGAGAGAGAGAGAGAGGCTGAGGAAAGAGTGAGGGACAGATAGATAGAGAAGCCGTCTAGTCTATGTTCGCGTTGAAATTACTTTGTGAGATCGTGTATGTGTATGTGTATGTGTGTGTGTGTGTGTGTGTGTGTGTGTGTGTGCGTGCGTGCGTGTGTGTGTGTGTGTGTGTGTGTGTGTGTGTGTGCCTACATGTACGTTGTAAGTTGTATGTTTCTCCGCAAAGCTCCATTTGTGAGAACAGACAGTGCAAAGGGAATGTGAGAATGGTGTTGTGTAAGGACCAGCGGCTATCACTTCTTTCTGACCATCTTTTGATAGATGTCAGAGTAAATGAAAGAGAAAGAAGAGAGAGAGAGAGAGAGAGAGAGAGAGAGAGAGAGAGAAATAGAAAGAGAGAGGAAGATCGACAAGGTGTCAGATAGATATACAGAGAAAGAAAAGACAGTGAGAAAGAGGGATGGAGAGAGACAGGGCGATAGAGAGAAGGTTAGACACCGTTGCACAGAGACCACTCTTTACAAACGTGTTTTCAAGAGAAATAGTCACAGTAATCTGCTCTAACAAAACTGTCCTCAAAGGCATTCCAATCGGGACCATCCCATATCTGTTTCAACGAACAGGAAACGTGGGACCACATTAAAGAATATGTTGTTTTTTTTGCTAAGAAGGTGAGGTTTGTGTGCCGACAGAGATCTGACTGCTATTTCTTGCAAGTTGTAAAACCATATACGGGCTTACGGCGTTGCTTAAGGATCAACATTTTATCCCACTGTTCCGTTGTTCGTTCTATGGTTGATATTTGAGATTGAGAAAAGGGAGAAAGAGCTAGAGGGAGAGATAGATAGAGGATAAGAAATGTGTGTACAAAGATAGATAGAGGAAGAGAGAGAGAGGGAGAGAAAGACAGACAGACAGAGACAGAGAGAGAGGAGAAAGAGAGAGAGAAGGTAGGATGGCAATGTTTGTGTCCACTCCATTTTTATGACGAAACTAAGTGAATGAATGGGTGGGGAGTGTGAGAGTAAGTATTGAGTAAAGGCCATTATAACACGTCCATGTCCATAATCGCAGTTCTAACTGGAAGTGAGTGAAACTATTTGAGTGTGAGTGAAAGACTAACAGAATTTGCAATACAAGCTCAATCACCATTTGTAAAACGACATAAGGTGTGAAAGTGAGTGAGAGGCTGAGAGGAAGCTACATTAGGAGAGGCACAGCAACTTACTTCAGCTCACCTTTTGACAAATTGGTATATGCATATATATATGTGTGTGTATGCATGTGTGCATGTGTGTGTGTGTGTGCATGTGTATCTGTATGGATATACATTCTCTCACACACACACACATACACACACACACACACACACACATATATATATATATATATATATATATAGCGAGAGAGAGGGAGAGAGCGAATATAGGCGATAAAGAGAAATACAGGCAGTGATATATATAGTCTAGTTTAACATTTATCTATGTATCTATCTATCTATCTATCTATCTATCTATCTATCTATCTATCTATATATATATATATATATATATATATATATATATATATGCGTGTGTGTGTGTGTGTGTGTGTATACAAAGAGGGGGACAGAGAGGCAGAAAAAGAGGAGTTTGATTAATGCAAAGAGGGGGAGTCTATGAAGGAGAGAGATAAGGAAGCGTGTGTAAGAGTGGGAGATAGATCCATAGATTTGGAAGAAAGTATTGTGAGAGAGATATAGGAAAATGTATGAAAGGGCAAGCAAGAAAGAGAAAGTTAAAGAGAGAAGGAGGAGAGAGAGAGAGTAATAATGTGGAAAGAAGAGAGAGAGAGAGAAAGAGCGCAAGGTAGGAGAGAAATAGAAAGAAACAGTCAACACATCAGCTGTATGTCATCATTTGACAATTAGAAATAGTGTGACAAAATCACGTCACGTCTTCTTTACGCCGTCATTTCTCAAAGGAGACAGGAGCGAAAGTGAGAAGAGAGAGGGAAAGGAAGAGGAGACAGTTACATCAAGTCATTGAGAGAGAGAGAGAGAGAGAGAGAGAGAGAGAGAGAGAGAGAGAGTAGTAGTAGTAAGAGACATTAAGAGGGGGGAAATAGCCAGGGGAGAGGGATAGGGATAGAGAGAGGGAAAGACAGAGAGGTGCAGTTGTCTAAGGACCTGCATATCATCTCGGTTATATCATTTAAGAGACAGAAAAGAGAGAGCGAGAGAGAGAGGGATAGAGAGAGAAAGAGAGAGAGAGTGAAAGGGAAAGAGTGAGGGGTGAAGGAGCTAAGGAGTGAAGGGCGAAGGAGCTGTACCAGCCGGCTAGCAACACTTGCCAGAGGCTGTGAAACTGGAAGAACCCTGTGTTAATTACATATCTATTTTGTTGGCATGTCGTGTATATCATGCATAGTAAAATACAAACAATACACCCTTGCACAAACACACATGCTCACACAAACACAATCATAAACACTCACACATACGCACGCATACACACACAGACACAGACACACACAAACACACACACATATATATACATATATAGAACAACACATGTGCGCGCGTGTGATGTATACACACGCAAACACACACGCGTGAGCGCACACACATATATTTGTATATATTTATATCTATAAAGTTTACATACACACACACACACTCACACACACATATATATATTTATGCATGTAACTTACATTTTTTTAATGTATGCTCCGATATACACATACGCACACATACACACATCTATATGTGCAAACATACTTATATACATGCATATTAGTGGAATGAATGTGCACATACCTACAAACTATAACATTACAAAAAAAAGAAAGCATATTGTAAGAGACATACAATTGGAAGCAAAAGAAACGGTGTATTAAGACACAAAAAGAAAAAAAAACATGCTGGTTTATCTGGAATCTAAGACTGGTGGCAGCTAGTGAAGTCAGTAGAACAAGGATCATTGTAGAACAGTAGCGTTGTTTCATTCGATGAAGCTACGGATTATCGTTTGAGATTAACATATACGAGGAACAGGTCCTCTCTTTTGTAATTAACGTTTACCATATAGACTTCAATACGCTTTTCTTTTTCATTCGAGAAAACTTTTGGTAATGATGGTGATCATGATTAGTTTGGATAAGTTTATATACTGTGGGAGTAGAATATTGTGAAATTTTGAGGCGCACCTTTCTCTTCGGAGAGACGGCATTTTATTTTTTCTTCTCAAAGCAAGCATGTGCACTTCTTTAAGCTGACGAACGTTTATTATATTGATGTTTCTGACGTAGATCACCTCTCCCACCAGCACCACTACCACCAAAACCACCACCACCACCACCACCACCACCACCACCACCACCACCACCACCACCACCATCGCCGCCACCACTGCCCCCACCCCAACACTTTCGTCAGTGTATGCGTTTGACTCCATGGTGTTTATTTCGATTGGAAATCAAACAAAAATTAAAACAATTTACGTATTGGTGCAACTTGCTTAGCAAGTTGAAGAAAACTATTTTGTAAAGCTAAAGATTAAGAAAATGAAAAAAAAAAAGGAAAAAAGAACACTACTGCTAAAGTTACTTCATTAAACCAACTTATGTGTAGTAGGCAGATAACTGACAGAATAACATGTTGCAGAAAGGAAAGCAGAGGCTTTCCTTTCTTAGGTGAAATCTTGCCGAGAATAATTTTGTCTTTTATCCTTTCGAAGTCGATAAAATTGAGAACAAATCAAGTAATGTCGTCGGTGTAATTCACGAAACTCATCCGCTCAAAACTGCCGGACTTGAGCCTAGACCAGAAACAGTTGATCACACTTCTGCATAACAAAATTATGAATAATATGTTTTTGAAGATGCTCAGTTAAAATATGGATTTTCTGAAGTCTTAATACAAAATATATAAAAAAATTTGCGGTCTACCTGAGTCTCGTTGTGGTGCACCATTTAAATACGACTGATCAATTTTTGACCATTATAATATGATGGTATTTTGTATTGTTATTATATTCTGTATGAAGCAGTTTTTAACTATAACGTTGACTATAAAACTACACCTATTAAGAATTGTGTTGACAAGTTTCACTCTATTCTTACTAAATTATAAATTGTCTTACTGCTTCCATTAAGAGCGTTCTTTTAACAATGAGGTTCTCCAGTTGTATATTTGCTTTATAATTTGATAATTTGGTTTCAGCCATTATTGTTTTATTTATGGTAGAGCATTTATACAATGGATCACTGTCATGTATGTAATCTTTTTCACATAAAACACTTTGATGTCAATAATACTGAGCCCCTATCCGTCTGTTTGTCTGTCTGTCTCCCCCCCTCTCTCTCTCTCTTTCTATCGTTCTCACACTGTCTTTAACTGCACTTAGACTTTCCATGTTTGGAAATTTACCATTAACTTAATTGGGATATTTCACCTGCTACTATTAATCCTTACAATTTGAATATAAATGTGTATGTGTGAGTATATATGCGTGCGTATGTCTGTCTGCATACACACATTCATAAATACATACATACATGCATACATGGATACATGAATATATACAAACATACATACATACACACACACACACACACACACACACACACAGACACACACATGTATGTATAATATTTAATTTATTTTGTTGTTTATTTCTTCATACTTTGTAGAAACATACTCTTTTAATGTTATTTATATAAATTACAGCGAAAAAATGGTTTACCGCCAAGAGATTTCACTCTAATACCAGATTATCTACAATAATCGCAAGAGAGTAAGAAAAGTCTCTACGGTAATCAAACATACGAAATCTGAAATTCCACGGCTTATAGATTGTTTCAACAAGGCAATTGAAATATTTAGAGTTAAAATCAGCTTATACAAAATTGCTGTCATATTTGAAGAAAATATACAACACATACCTAATATAAACAAAAACACTTTGGTTGATTATTTTATTTATCTTTATAGCACTGGGAAGTAGGATAATGATCCTTGCAAACAACATCCCCGCAGGTATTCAAAAGGATTCTATAACTTTCAATAGGTTTGAGTGCAAGCGATACTTCCCACACAGAATGAAACCAGGAACAAAGATAAATGTATATGATATCTGTGCCTGGAATCGACGAAAGAATCTCTACACAGAAGTCATATGTCCCTAAGTGTTTTAAGCCCTACATCTTTTAAGTCCTAAAATCTGTGTACAACATGTCATAGTCCTGACTGAAGATGTGGTGACTACAACTACAACATCGGCCGAACATTGAATACCTAACTAAATCGATTGAAATAACACATTTTACTCCCTGAACATTTCTGATGCTCCTACGCAGTATGTACTATAAATCGCATTAAACATCATTGAATCGCATTCCACTCCTGCATACGGTGTTACGGAGTCTAAGTCGTAAGTTAAGACCAAATACAGGATGTACTATAATAATCCTTTCTACTATAGGCACAGGGTCTGAAATTTTGAGATGGTAGATAGTCGATTACATCGACCCCAAATAGTACTAATTTTATCAACTCTGAAGGGATGAAACGCTAAGTCGAAATGGAAATTCAACCCAGAACATGAAGACGGACGAAATGCCGCTAAGCATTGTTCCCGACGTGCTAACGATATTCTGCTAGTTCACCGCTTTCGGAGATACTACAATGATAATAAAAACCCTTTAATAATAATAACAATAATAATAATAATAATAATAATAATAATAATAATAATAATAATAATAATAATAATAATAATAATAATAATAATAAGAAGAAGAAGAAGAAGAAGAAGAAGAACCGCTATTATTAGAAGTACGACGGTTAGGCTTGTGTAGGATGAAAGTTTGCAAAGATAAAGTACTGTACAACCAATTGAAAACGAATGAATCTGAATATAGATGGGTAAAGAAAAGAATGCATGGATAATTTCATAGGGATGTTGAAGATAAGACAGACAGAGAAAAAAATGGCTGTGGATGACTAAAAGTGATGTAAAACCGGAAACGGAGGCTCTAAACTGTGCTGCCCGACGGCAAGCACTAAGAACAAACTACATAAAATACAGAATAGACAACACATAAGAAAGTGAGAAGGGCAGAATCTGTGGACAAAACGGTGAAACCGTATGGCATATTACCAGCCAATGTACGCCACTAGCCCAGAAGGAATATAAGAGAAGCCATGATAATACAGCAAAGCTTGTCCATTGCACGCTTTGCAACAAGTGTGGTCTTGACAGAGAAAAAAATTCGTACGACCACAAACCTGAAGGCATCATCGAAAATGATAATGCAAAGATCCTGTGGGATTTTACGATTCAGTGCGCCCATGAGATAGAAAATGGGAAGCCAGACATAGTTTTAATTGAGAAGGAAAGTAAACTATGCTGGATCATAGATATAACATGCCCAGCTGACAACAAGGTATGCGATAAGGAAGAAAGGAAAGTCGATAGGTATGACAAGTTATCTTTGGAGGTAAAGCAGTTGTGGTCGATGAAAAAGGTGGTAGTGGTAGCAATAATTGTCGGAGCCCTGGTATCAGTAAGTAAAAATTTGGAGAATTACATGGAACAAATAGGGGCTGCAATAAGGGTGGAGTACTTGCAGAAAACATCACTTCTTGGAATCGCTCGAATACACCGGAAGGTGCTCGAAAACTAAGAAGTGTTACCTTAGTTCACTGGTAGTGAACAGCTGACACCGTAGTACATCTCCAACGTTAGAAGCTGTGCAAAGGCAATGATAACAATAATAATAATAACAAACTGACTGGAAGTGTTACTATGTACATTCTTTTGACTTGGTATAAAAGATGGGCTACAGCAAATATTCTGCTCAATACCACAGATTTGCTTGTCCGTTGCTTGAATTTAACCAGTTGAGCATGTCCCTTTGTGGCTGATGATAGTAAATCACTGATCATAAGCAGAAATAGTGGGGGAACATCATAGTCATGTGTTGAGAGGAATTCTTTGGGGTTTGGATAATTCACTTCTGGAAACGTGGTGTGTTTCATTCAACATCCTTAAACATCCCTTATTCAAGGACTGTTTGAGCGGGATAGGCTATTCAATTTGAAGAAAATTCTAGCAAGGCCCCCACCTGCAAGGTCGTGCGCTATTTATCTTGATATGAGATCACCATGTCACGCACATATGGTTGTGATGCATGTGTCTGGTGTAGTCTTATCAGAACAACAACAACAAATGCCACCACCATTACTACGACCACCACCATGAAATCAGCAGTAAATTAAATCTCAATTGTCTGCAATGTTAAACTTTTGTTCTTGTTTTTCTAGCGAGTGTATTATATCATGCTAATTAGTATTTATAAAGGACAAAATTTTGGTCTCATTATCTCAGACATGTTCAATCTTGTTTGAATTAATAAAAAAAACAAAACGGTTTAAGAGCTGAGCTGTGTTGGATTAGTAAGGGATTTGATTCATTTTAACTTATGCGTTAAAACTGAAACATTTGCATCGCGGTAGAGTCACGAGTATTTAAAAATACGCGTGTACTATTCCATTTGCTTGTGATTTATTTTATTATTAATATTATTACTTATAGCAGCAAGCTGGCACGCCGGACAAAATGTTTAGCGGCATTTCAGCAGTCGCTATGCTTTGAGTTCAAATTCCGCTTTTCCCCTTTTCTATGACACTAATAACACTGGGGTTGATGTAGCTGACTAGTTCCTTCCCACAAATTTCAGACCTTGTGTCTATAGTAGAAAGAATTGATATTATTTTCTGTCTCTATAAGGCGGCGAGCTGGCAGAATCGTTAGCACGCCGGGCGAAATGCTTAGCGGTATTTCGACTGCCACTACGTTCTGAGTTCGAATTCCGCCGAGGTCGAATTTGCCGTTCATCCTTTCGAGGTCGATTAAATAAGTACCAGCTACGGACTAGCGTCGATGTAATCGACTTAATCCCACCCCCGTCCTCAGCTGCCCTTGTGGCAAAAATTCGAAATCATTATTTTCTGTCTCAATATTATCTAAGCAACAAAGGATTTCGAAATCGTGAGCTACTGTTTACGAGACCATAAACATTTCGCAAAGACTCTCAGTATACTTTGTAGGGAACTCTTGGCTGTTGTGCAAACTAGTAGCTCCAGTTCTCTGAATCTACTGAATTTGTTGTGTATATAAACAGATCCAATAAGGGTCAAAAATCAATTAAGAGAATTCCTTTTTGTTTTCAGTTGACGGAGACGTGGTGAAATTATTATACACATGCGTACATACGCACGCATATATGTATGTGCGTGCGTATATCTGTATGTGTGCCTATGTGTTCAAATATGTTTGTGTGAATGTGCGTGTCCAGTTGTTCCTGTCGTTGTTGAACCCCACGTCAGCCATCTTTCAGTAATATTCCAGTAATGACCAAGCTATTCGATAAAAGGTATCAATAAAATGATTACATTTAAGAGCGGTATGATTGACACAAGTTAAAAAGAAAACTTAAAGGCGATACCTCAGCTCAGGTGTAGCCCAATGCCTAAGGCTGGCGATATATATATATACATATCTTTATATATACACACACACACACACACACACACACACACACACACACACACACACACACACACACACACACACACACACATATATATATATATATAATTATATGTATTTCTTCCATCTTAATGAATAAAAATTCTTCGGATAGAAGATGATTCCCATGCATTCCCTGAAGAGAAGGTTACAATTTTAATATCACAGATCCCTATGGATCACACAGGTTGTAATCCTTTGAAACATATGTAGGAATAAAGTATGCAATTATAACATGCGTTTTCTCCATTCCTTAAATTTATATATATATATATATATATATATATATATATATATATATATATATATATATATATATATATATATATATATATATATATATATGGTGGTTGTCTACTCCTTAAACGGAGTTTGACCACCTCCTGCACCTACACCTTAGCCCTTTCATGGCGTCTGATGTGGCTTTTTAAACCAGACAGTGTTTTGAAAAAACACCCACACAGATTGCACCTCTGATTTGCACTACCAATACCTGCAAGTAAGTTCTGCTCATTGTGGATCCTAACATGTCTTTTAAGAACCCCATTGGATTTGCAAACCCTCTGGCACACACCACATTCAAACGTGTGCACAGACATATAATCAGAATAGCTGGGTGAGGTTTGTTTTCCATGGGTTCGCAGGTGAGATTTGAGGCCAGCCAAGGACAGACATGGTCTGTCACAGACTGTGCACACAAAAAGGTCCTTGTCATTCACCTTCTCAGTCTTCACCTTTTTCCTTAAATGTCTCTTGAGCCCTGCTTGCATCATCCTGGCCTCTTCAAATGCTTTCACTCCACTCCACACCCTTGTTCGCCATCCAACTCGATCTGAAGCGAGGACTTCTATATCTTTTGTAGCCATTCCAATTGACTTCATAGCAGTCCTTATGCCATCCTTAAACCTTTTTTTTAGGTTTATGCCGATAACGTTTCCCCTCTGCAAGCTCACCATAAAACAGCTGTTTCGGCATGCGTTCATCTGCCATTCGAACAATATGGCCACACCATCTCAATTGGTTCCTCAAAATCATGGCTTTAATTGAGGGGATGCCTGCAGATGCAAGGATATCTGTGTTTGGAGTAAAAGAATTCCATTTAATTCTTAAAATATGACGAAGGCATTTTTGGTAGAATTTTTCTAACATTTTAAAATGCCTTTCATAACAGGTCCAAGTTTCACAGGAATACAATAGGGATGTTAAGACAAATGATTTGTAAAGAGCCAGCTTTGTATTGTTATTTATATGTCGCTGGCGCCAGACGCGTGACTCCAAGCCACCAAATGCTTTTGCTGCCCTTTGAATTCGCAGGTGTATTTCCGTATCAAGATTTCCATCATCTTGAACAGAGCTTCCCAGGTAGACAAATGAATTTACAACCTCAAGTAACTTTCCCTTAACAAAAATTTTAGGGAGGTTACAAACAGCACCATACGCAGGTTGATACATCACAACTGTTTTTTTCAGATTGATGGTCAGGCCAAAATCATCACAAGCTGCATCAAATGCAGATACAAGGGATTGCAGACCCGATTCAGAATGACTAACCAGATCGCAATCGTCAGCATACAAAATTTCCCTAATAAGTGAAGTAAAAACCTTCGTTTTAAACTTCAGTCGGGTCAAATTAAAAACATTCCCCGTTGTTCGATATTTTATGTAGATACCCT
>NC_142937.1:42780092-42785092 GCF_046866305.1 Octopus bimaculoides | reverse complement strand
ATACATACATACATACATACATACACATATATTCACACACACGTACACATATACACACAAACACATTTATACACACACACACACACGCACATATAGATGTGTATACTTACAAATATATAAATGAAATACATATATACATAAATATATATTCATACGTGCACGCATAAACACACACACATATATATATATACACGCACACATATCTATACACTCACGCACATACACATATATACATACACACACGCATATATAAATATATATATATACATTCATACACACGCACACACACACACAAACACACATATATATATATACATACATACATACACGCACACCCACACACTCATATAATTTTAATCTGTTGGTAGAGATAATGGAGTAGATATTAATTGTAAATCAATCTGAAAAATAAGAAAGCTTAAAGATCGTGTGACATGGTATTGTTGTTATTGTTATTGTTATTGTTAACGTTGTTCTTAGTAGTAGTGGGGGGACGATTATTTTCCTCTGTGTGTGTGTGTGGGGGGGGGGGATCATATTTGCAATAATGATTATTGTTTACACGCGTACAGACATATTTAGTAGATATAGAAATAGACTGGTAGCTGGGTAGATAGAGAGGTAGGCAAAAAAGATATGATAAATAGTTAGATAAATAGATAAACAGGTTAAAAAAAAGGCCGAGAGACGTACTCATATATATATATATATATATACATATATATATATATATATATATATATATATATATATATATATATATATATATATATATATATATATATATATATATATATATATATATATATATATATATATATAGACGTACTCATATATATATATATATATATATATATATATATATGTATTTACATGCACACATATACGATATGTGTCTGTGCGTGAAGACAGAGAAAAAGGTTGGAGAAGAGATGGGGAGAGACAGAGAAGGTTGGGATGTGTGGATGGGAGAGATGTTTGAAGGAAAATTAGTGATAAAAAATAAAAAAATGAAGAGAATTGAAAAAGATTGATAGCTTCGCGTGAGAGTAATAAGAAAAAAGAAAAAGAAAAAGAACTAATGTTATCACTATCATTAATATTTTTAATACTATTATTTTTATTATCTTCCAGTTCTACTTTTCTTCTTCTTCCTCCTCCTCATCCACGTAAACCCCACCGTCGTCGTCGTCGTCGTCACTGTCATCGTCATTATAATCGTCACCACCATCATCAGCATCCGCCTCATTCTTGTTAATTGTAAATAATCATTAATATGTTTATTGATGTTATTTAAGTTGACAGGCACAAGGGTGAAAAAAAATCTAGATTTCGTGGGAGGGACGCTAAGTGAACATTCAAACATGCGTACATATGATCATACACGTATATACACAGATACACGCATTCACATACATACATACATGCATATTGCATGTGTGCGTGTGCATGTATGTTTCAATGCATTTACGGAAGTATGTATATATATATATCTATATATATGTGTGTGTGTGTGTGTGTGTGTGTGTGTGTGTGTGTGTGTGTGTGTGTGTGTGTGTGTGTGTGTGTGTGTGTAGATACATACATACATATATATACATATATATATATATATATACATACATATACATCCATCCATCCATACATACATACATGCATACATATATATATATATATATATATATATATATATATATATATATATATATACGTTTATGCAGAATTTCGCCTGTAGACGATTATGAATATACATAGAGTGAAATACACGCACACACACACACACATACAGAGAGTGAGAGAGAGAGAGAGAGAGAGAGAGAGAGAGAGAGAGTAAAAAGGAGACGTAGTTAGTGCACGGAGCTCTAAAGTGCAATAGGGGCGAATTAAATGGCAAAAACTCTTTTTCAAAAATCTGCATGTGTATGTGTGCGTGTGCGTGCGTGTGCGCGCGTGTGTGCGCGTGTGCGTGTGTGTGTGTATGTGCGTGCGTGCGTGCGTGCGTGCGTGTGTGTGTGAAAAAAATTTCGTGACTCCAATTTTAGTATTAATCTCCAATAATGGCGCCCGGTAATTGCTGGCAACAGATAAGATGACCGACAGATGGCAGTTTTTGACACTCTTCATATAAACTAAACTATGTTGATGCTGACGTGACAATCTGCAACTAAAAAGATTTTTTTTCTTTTTTGTCTTAAATTTTTGGTATCCATTTCTTTAAGATTATTTTTCGCGACCGTCATCTCCATTTCCATCACTTTCGAATAACACGATCGCAGGGAAGTTCCACTGGCAATGAGGATCGCTGAATCGCTTACTTTGCTGTAGCTTAAAAAGCTATGTTTCAGCAGCCGGCTACTGATGATCACTAGAGAGGTAAATAGAATTTATATTTATCCTACCCTTTAGTGTTGTCAAATAGTCAATTGTATGACTTTTCTGCTCATATGTAGCCAATATTGATTGAAAGACATAGATGTGATGTCCATACATTTCGGAACAGTTAAGGTAAACACGTTTTCGTTACATAGCTTCGTATAATATCTACCTGGTTAAATCCTGCTTTTCATATTATCTGAAAAAATATATAGGTGTGAAGTTCATGCTTTTCAAAACAGATAATCCGAACTCTCCTTCAATACACAACTTCATTCTTAAGCCTGCGTCGTCTTTCGCTTTTTGCTTACGAGGATAGATAAACGTATAAGATCATCCTTCATCGGACCAACTTTTGATCAAAAGCATTCCAGCCGTGATCATCTTGTCTTTTTAACGATGAGATATCTACATTAACGGAGATTTAGTTTTTAGCAACTTAATGTTCACTCAACTGTGTTCTTGTTTCAATCGTGACCACCCCGTCTTTTTGCAGTGCAAAAAGATTTTCAGGATTGCATTAGTTAACGTGCCTATTTTATTTTAGAAAATAGGGTAATTTGAAGGAAATTTAACTGCTATTTCCAGCTGGTGGAACAAGCAGCTTGAGTCTTCCATAATACGTTAGAATCAATTCATTTGATCAAGACCCCTTTCTTTTCTTTTCTGAAGCAGTTCTTGTATTTATTCAAAATGTTGAACGACCACAGTGAAGCAAACTTCGATATTTCCAACAATCATGAAGTGTAATCGAAGACTCAATAATCTCGAGATAATGCTAATAATAATGATGATTTCGACTTTTGGCTCAAGAGCAGCAATTCGGGGGGGGGGGGGGGTTTGGTCGATACCATCGACCTCAGAACTTGATTAGTACTCTATTTTATCGACCTCAGAGGGGTGAGTGGCAAAGTTAATCCTTTTTGAATTCAGAACGTAATAAGTCGGAAGAAACACCGCTAAGCATTTTATACGACTCACATAATTGATATTTTGTTTTATCGACCTTGAAAGGATGAAAAAACAAAGTTGAACTTAGAACGTACACAGCTGAAACAAGTACTGACGAGACATTTTGCTCTACACCTTCACAGTTCTGCCAACCCAAAGCCCCAAAAATAACTATAATAGTGAATTAAAATAGTTCCGGTTCCATGTACTTTGAAAAGATGTTTAGAGGATTAATACAAGCCCATTAGTCGACTGGTACTTTATGTTGTCGTTCTTAGAAAGATGATGATCAAAATCGGCCGAGTTGTTATTGGATATGAGAACACAAAAAAATGAACCAGACGCTGTAACATGTCTTTCTTTTTGGGAGATTCATTTGTATGTCATTCACTTCCATAATAATGTGCAGCAATGTGTCGTACTGTTGTGGTTTCATCCTAAGTGTTGCCTATGATCAAAGGTCACTTCAAACCTATGATCAGCCGTAGCCATAAATTCTGTCACATGAGCTTAATCTATCCATCTAGCACAGTGGTTCTCAACCGGGTCCATATGGACCCTGAGGATCCATATAAGATTTTGGGGTGCACGCAAAATAGTAAACTTGGGGATCCACACTAGAATTTTAAGTATCCCTGAAAAATTTTGCTTAAGATGTATATATTGGTACGTATTACAAGAAACAGCTGGGTTTCCATAATTCAAACTACACATGTGGAAGTGTGAAAAACAAAATAAGAAATTTGAAAGAAGTTTCTATAAAAGTGGTTTTTAAACGTCGAATGGCTGTAGGGGGTCCATTAAAATAAAATAGTAACGAAAGGGGTCAATAATTTTTTTTTAAAAGGCTGAGAACCCGTGATCTAGCACTTGAGTTAGAAACATTGCCTGACTTGTTTTGTTGCTTACTTTTTTTATAGTTTATTTATTGTCAGATCAGCCCTGATCCAGTTGTCTTCCTATGATCAAGTCTTTCCAGCTAAGACGATGGCCTTTTTCATTCAGGCGTAGCGTACATACGAATAAATTATTCTACAAGTCTTTCCTTTCATTGTTAAGGAGATGCATTGCTATTTGAGGGAAATTTGGGGCCTCTGTTATGAGGCTAAGGAATCTTACTATAACGTAAGATGTGTTTCTAACACTTCTAATCACCACGTAGAAGATTCTCTGGTTGGCCGCACGCGTACTTTAATGATAACATCACCCCTTCGTGTGATGTATCATGAATTTTTATTGTTGATAACATAAATATTATTACTGTTCTTGGTGAATCCTCGTTGATGATGTTATTACTATGTGTAAAAATCATATATGCAGTCACATCAATGTATCCATTGATATAGCATTTATTATTATTGTTGTTGTTGTTCAGCCACAGCGCAAACTCGATTAATTATTTATCTGATACATTGTCAGCAAAAGCATTAATTGTTACTGATATCCAACAGACCGTTCACTAGTTTACTGCATTTAGGATAGGAAGAGCGACAAGGAATCATTTGTGTAACTTGGGGAGAACAAACAATTTTCGATGTTTTTGTTCGAAATTACTAGTTTTATTTCCATTTTTATTAAATATGAGAATACTACAGAAGGCATTTGCCAAAGACAATGTGAATCGACGATAAAACTCTAAGTCCCAGATTTCCAAAGACGTTCCACCCATGACAATT
>NC_142937.1:42755092-42775092 GCF_046866305.1 Octopus bimaculoides | reverse complement strand
CAGAAATAGCCCTATACAAAAGAAATCTCAACCATTGCAACAGATGGTTTGATGCAAGATATTATTTTTACGTAAGTTATTTTATGCATTTCGGTTTGATTCCGCGAACCCTCAGCAAGGCAGTTTCATATCATGTCTTCAGGGTTCGTATAAAACCCTTGCCAAGTTTGAACCATTTCTGCATCTGGCATATCATCAAATAGCTTGAGAGTGTACTTACTGAAATGTCAAATAACTTACTTTCTGAAATTAACACCTAACTTATTCCCAGCCTGAATGATTTCTGAAATAGCAGTGACTACCTAATACAGCTCCTGCATCATTTGGATGACATCTTAAAGACTCAGAGAGAGAGGGGGTTCAAATGCAGATATCATATAATCTGACTTCAGCAAGGCCTTCGATAAAGTGATCTCAGAATCCTTATTAAAGAAACTATCCGACATAGGAATCCGAGGGAAACTATTAAAGTGGATTAAATGTTTTCTGGTGAACAGAAAGCAGCATGTGGTGATCGATGATTTTCGATGTGGCCCAGCAAGAGTCATTATGAGAGTCCCGCGCGGTATTGTATTGGGCCCACTCCTTTTCATTGCTTACATCATTGTAAGCTTCTGAAAGCCGTCGACATGGTAGGATATACCCTAAATTGGATATACCTGCTGTTATCTAATGGACGGGAAAATACAATATGCAACTATACGAGGATAAATATGAATTAATGGTCTTCGGTTAACAAGCTGCATTTAAGCTGCAGTACATACATTCAACTCAAGCCCAGTTCGAATAACCACTCTCAATTCTTGTTAGAGTATACGCGCAATAGGAGTCAAGGTAGGCTCATTTGTGTTGCATCGAGTCATATAATTTATAATAAAGAAATAAAAGGAAATAATGGTATTTATAAAGCACTTAACATGTACGTTTTCGATCATACGTAATATATGAGGTGGATGTAAGGGGTGATCAGGATGTGCTGGGTAGAGGAATGTGAAAAGATAACCATAAGAAGGAATGTATAGTAGAGGGAGAGGAATAAGTGGAAGGGATGTGTTGTTAGTGCGACTAAGTTGTAACTTAAGGTTAATCGTGATCAAAGTTAATGGTAATTAAGGAATTACATAGATTTAACATAATGATGATTACAATCTGTGTTTACATGAGAAGATTACATCTGAGAATCTATTTAATAATGAGGGGTTGTGGTTGCCAAGGCTGGTGAAAAATTCCTTTAATCATAGTTTACAAACGCTGGGGGATCCTCACTGACAATGGATCAGGATATTGCATAGGAAACGAGTTCGAATTTGAAATTGTGTATATAAGTTGCTAAAGAGGTAGATAACTTAGAAGTTGGATTGGAGAAAGGGTTTCTGTATGCTCGGTAGTGGCACTTGAAATCGACAGTACCACCAATGTTGATCATTGGTTGGTGGGAGCGTGGTGTTACTACCCAGCATTTGTAGACAATTTTGATTAGACAGAAACCTCCACGAGGGCAGAGTTGAGACACTCAGAAGTTGTAAGTTTTCATGACTGCACTGGGGTTGGAATTCACCGCTGGGAAGATCTGTTACCAGTAAAGAAGAACGAGAGGCATTATCAATACCAGTGTTGGATTGGGAGGGGGTATCACCGCTGGTCATATCGGTAGTATTAAGAGAAGTAGCATTAAGGTTGGTATTATTGAGTCGGGCAGGATTTTTAAAGGTTGTATTATTACAGCTAGGTGGGCTGCGGTGGGGTTCGGCGAGATAGACTGTAGGGTCTCAAAATCTTAAATTCTGTAGTCCTATAGCCCCACCACCCTTAATTTTAACATCTATTCTCAAACCCATCAGCAACGACCACCTTTCAAATATTACCCATCCCACCCATCCCACCCATCCCACCCATCCCACCCATCCCACTTACCTCCCAACTCTCCATTTCTATTATACTCTCAATACTTTGATTGCTCACCCCTCCGTCTTCCTGAACTGCCTTTCTTATTTCTTCTTACCTTTCCTTACTTCAACACTCACCCCATCGAGCTACCCACTTCCTCCCTCCACTGCAGCTTGCCTTTCTCTTCACCCATTCTACATTAAATTTCTCTGCATTATGATTTGAAATCTTAGATTTTTATCTCTCCACACCTAAGACGGAGGCAGGATTTATCCTATGTTAATTTGCTTCCATAACTTTTACTGCTTGTATATTTTTTGTGAACTACATCTGCCAATATTAAGAAGCAACTCCAACACCTAGAAACAGCTGTCGGACTCGTATCATTATACCTTCTCCCATTTGAGTTTCTGTGTCTTTGCATTCTGTGTAAGTTTCATCTGCTGATATGTAAATATCTATATGGTCATACATAAATATTCATCGTCGGAAAATTTTCAGTCTTTGCTTTCTCTCTATTTACATGTATACATGTATATATATTTTGTATATTTAACCTAAGCAGTTTTATTTGTCTATTTGTATCAATATCTTCTTACATGCTCACCTGGATTCCTCTCATAGCCGTTCTTTACTCTGCGGACTTGGAGTGTAAGTTCAAATCATTTGAGAACTACTAAGAGTTTTCTGTATTTAGAACCTCCCGATTTCTTCTGTTCACTCTCTCTCTCTTTCTGTCTCTGTATGTCTGCCTATTTGTCTGTCTGTCTGTCTCTCCACACACGTATATATATATATATATATATATATATATATATATATATATATATATATATATATATATATATATATATATGTTAAAAGCTACGCAGACGATACAAAAGTCTCGCAGAAAATACAGAACTCCAGTGATGTTGCACACCTGCAGCAGGAATTGGACTCAGTTTACAGATGGGCTGAGGACAATAATATGCAGTTTAATGCTGAAAAATTCCAAGCCCTGCGCTACCAACGTCCAAAACTGAATATGAAACTTACAGAGTACACTGGTCCACAGGGAATTTCAATCCCAGAGCCTAAATCAGTGAGAGACCTGGGTATCGACATGAGTGATGATACCTCTTTCCAAGTGCACATTACCAGAATGGCAACAAAGTGCAAACGATTGGCTGGATGGATCCTGAGAACATTCAGAACCAGAGATAAGGAAGCCATGATGATCCTCTGGAGGACATTCGTGCTCAGCCGCCTGGATTACTGCTCACAGCTGTGGTCACCCACCAGTCTGAAATTAACAGCAGACCTTGAAGCAATCCAGAGGAGATTCACAAAGAAGATTGTCTCTTTGCAACTGCTCAGCTACTGGGAAAGGCTGAAACAGCTAAGACTCTACTCCCTGGAGAGAAGGCGGGAGAGGTATGCAGTAATATACATTTATTTATTTATTTATTTATGTGTTTCAGCCAAGTGGCTGCGGTCATGCTGGTGCACCACCGTGAGAAGATCCTGGAAGGAATTGTGCCAAATTTTGCATTGAAAGCTACACCAATGCCAGAACGGGACGACACTGCATAGTGCCAAAGATCCCAGCAATGCCATCGCGCTTCAGGACCAGTTACTGCAACAGCTTGGGATTCAGGGGCCCACAGCTTTTTAATATTCTCCCAAAGAGCCTGAGGAATCTGCACAAAGTAGATGTAGGAGTTTTTAAATCAAAGCTGGACCTCTTCCTATCGAGAGTCCCAGATGAACCTACCTCGCGGGAGGAGGTGCAAATGAGGGTTGCTAAATCAAACTCCATTCTTCACCAAGTGCCACATATTGTAAGAGGCTCCCTGTAATAACAGTGTAGCAACACGGTGGTGCATCAGCATGGCCGCAGCTCTAAGCTGAAACTTAAAATATATATATATATATATATATATATATATATATATATATATATATATATATATATATGTATGCATATGTGTAAATATATACACCTTGTTGGCTGGAAACTCCAAATATTTCCAACCCACGAGGAAGCTTTTACGTCAGTTGTTCTCAGCCTTTCCATTTCGCCTTATTCCCATGCAAAAATGTACAATAAATAATCGCTATTCATAAAACATCGTATCACTGAAAACTTCATCTTTAAGATAGCGTGTTAACGTTTGCATGTATTCGTGACTGTGCGTTTGTGAATGTTTGTATGCATGTATGTAAGTGTAATTTGTAGATGCGACGCGTGTTCTTTTTTGTTTTTTTTAAAATTTAACGTGTTTTATTTCTTACGTAGTTATTTAAGATTGATCTAGTTCCAAGCAGTAAATAAAGCACTTTTTCTTCCGCTCTCACTCAATCTCTCCCCACTCTCTTCCTTACTTCTTTTCTTGCTCCCTCTCTCTCCCTCTCCCCTTCTCTCTCTTCCTCTTCTCCGACGCTCACAGAGAATTATTTCAACCTCTGCTTGGAGGACCAAATCCCTAATTAGGCATAGTTTATTCAAACAACGTAATCACATAAAAAATACGGCAAAAGCGGCAATTATTTTATAATTTTTTTTTTAAGCAGCAAGATTTAAGAGAAACGTCAATGATGCGTTGCATACCTGCTAATAGAATAGAATATAGAAAGTGACTAAAAAAAAAACAAAACAGCATAACAATCAGAGCATTTGTTGTGTTCTATATATCATTTGTCTTTTACACAATGATAAAACGAAAGCGGGGATTGAACAGCCGAGATCCAGAGAAGAATGACGGAAAATGGAAATTTATAACTATAACTCTACAACACTTCTAAAGAATACGCGATGAAAATAGCTGTCAATTTTTGACGGTGAATAAAGCTTGTGTAAATACGAAGAATTTACATAAACTATCAACATAATGAGGGCACAAAATGGTGGACATCACTATTTTATTTTACATTATTTCCGTCTCCTTGCACTATAGTATTTGAACATAAATACTGCACGGAGCGGGAATTATGTATGGCACTGGAACTGTAGCAATTTTAAAATGTTTGTGTTTCATTCAGGATCGTTGTAGTCAAGACGGCATACATTCTTGTTAGGTTGTTAAGTGATACAATATCATCGAATATTTATCATGTGGCAATTTAGGATTTGACAATAAATGTGGGGGTAAAATGACACAACATTAAATGTATGAGTTAATTGGTTGTGATGTGAAAACATAAAAGCAATTCAGTTAAATTTCACAGATTGTACATGTGGGTTTCAAACTTAGAATACTTCAAATTCTGCTAATTCTATTTCTAATCAATGTTAGTATATGCAAGAATACAGTATCCTCTCATACAGCACATTATAGACCTTCAAGCTAATCAATGTATTTGCCAATGATTCCAATTATTATTATTATTACTGAGTGAGAGAGCAGTGCATGCCATCAAAGTGACACTGGGGTAAAATATACGAAGCCCGTTATACTCATCATGACTACCCGTCTGATAAGGGTACACCAGGCACATACAACACAACCATATGTGCGCAACATGGTGATCTCATATCAAGATAAACATCGCATGACATCGCAGGTGGGGCCCAGTTAGAATTTTCTTCAGGTCGAATAGCCCATCCTGCTCAAAAGGTCCCTGAATAAGGTTTGTTTAAGGATGTTTCCAAAGGTGAATTATTCAAACCCCCAAAAATTCCTCTCAACACATGGCTATGATGCTCCCCCACTACTTCTGCTCGTGATCAGAGATGCACATATCATCAGCCACCAAGGGACATGCTCAACTGGTTAAGGTCAAACAACTGACAAGTAAATCTGTGGTATTAAGCAGAATATTTGCTGTAGCCCATCTTTTTATACCAAGACAAAACAATGCGCATGATAACACTTCCAATGAATTAAAATCAGAAGCCATGAGAGCCACTGCCTGGTACTGCATCAGGACATTGATTATTATTATTATTATTATTATTATTATTATTATTATTATTATTATTATTATTATTATTATTATTATTATTATTTTTATTATTATTATTATTATTATTATTATTGTTATCATCATTTATGGTTTCTTTTCATTATAACTTTATTTCAGATGCCTTGGAACCGAGCATCCTCCGGAGGCCAAGAGTTGGAAGAGCACTTTTGTTTTGCTATGCATGCTAAAATTATCACTACATTCATTCAATTTTAGATGGAGAGTGCTTTCCATAGTATATGGGCTGTACCCATCAAGGTTATCTTTTGTAGTTCACGGAGTCTGGAGTTACCAGGGAGTTGCTTAATATACCTCTCAGCCCGCTTCTTTATCATTCCCTATTACTACTACTACTACTACTACTACTACTACTACTACTACTACTACTACTATTATTATTATTATTATTATTATTATTATTATTATTATTACTGGGACGAGGTGGCGATCAGGGTGGCCAGTCTTACCGTTATTTTCATCGACCACAATTGCTTAACTTCCCTAGCTAACCTGTCATATCTCTCAACTTTTCTTTCTTCCTTATCAGGTGGGCATGCTATATCCATGATCCAGTATAGTTTCTTTTTTCAAAGTTAAGACTATGTCCGGCTTATTATTATCATTATTATTATTGCTCTACTTCTTCTTCTTCTTCTTCTTCTTCTTCTTCTTCTTCTTCTTCTTCTTCTTCTTCTTCTTCTTCTTCTTCTTCTTCTTCTTCTTCTTCTTCTTCTTCATTCTATTATTTTGTTCGAATTCCGCATATTAGACTGTCCCGAGCTGGAGTCCTGCATAGTGTCTCGGGTAGTGGAGAGGAACGTGGAAAAGACATCTGAACCCGATAGTTGGTTGTGTATTACAATTTGCAGGACCTCATTTTTAAGTATATTTTAAATAACACACACACACACACACACACACACACACACACACACACACACACACACACACACACACACAAACACACACATATGTATATATGTATGTATATACTGAAAATTTACTGCAATAAAGAAAAAACATGTAATGACCATTATTCATACCTTGTATTGTGTGTGTGTGTGTATATATACACATATATGCGTGCGAGCGCATGTGTATGTGTATGTGCATGTGTGTGCGCGCGTGTTTGTGTGTAGCTCAATTTTACAGAACACAAAAAACGACAGGTGAGGGAACGTCGAGATAGTGTATTATTCTGACGCTCAGGAACAATGGAAATGTCTTTGACGTTTCGAGCTATCGTTCTTCGACAGAAAGGAAGGGGGAGAGAGAGAGAGAGAGAGAGAGAGAGAGAGAGAGAGAGAGAGAGAGAGAGAGAGAGAGAGAGAGAGAGAGAGAGAAAACTGTATAAAAATATATATATATATATATATATATATATATATATATGATTAGATACATTGGTAGATTGAGAAACACAATGAAAAATAAGTCAGCTAAATCTACTAGTGTCTTGACTTTCATTAGCACAAGTGTATGTACGTATGCTTGCTGCATAGACATATATTGACATATAGATTAATGTGTATATTTCCCTGTACATATATTAGTAGGTGTTTGAATGCTAATGAAGCAAGAATACACGCATAGATACTTACACACGCACGTAGACGTGAGTGTGCGTGTGTTTCAATATATGATATTTATCTATCTGTCTTGTCTATATGTATATATCTATATATCATGTTTATCTATATGGTGTATCTATATTTCTATCTATCTATCTATCTGTCTGTCTGTCTGTCTGTCTGTCTGTCTGTTGTCTGTCTGTTGTCTGTAAATCTATTCATCTAACTATCTTGCTAGCTAGCTAACTATTCACATTTTATATGTGTGTGTACTTGTATATATATATATATATATATATATATATATATATATATATATATATATATATATATATATATATGTATTATATATATGTATATATATATATATATATATATATATATATATATATATATATATATATATATATATACATGTATATATAAATGTATATACGTATATGTATGTACGTATTTTTGTATATACTAACGGCACGATAAAGATAATAAAATAATGGGCATGTATATGAGTCCAGCTAATTTGTGTATATACATACATACATATATATAAGTACACACACACACACACACACACACACACATATATATATATATATATATATATATATATATATATATATATATATATGAATAAGTTGTATAGTGAGATGGGGGCAAGTGAGTATACACATGTTGACCTACATTAATATAGGCAATGTTTACCCTGTACTGTTATCGTAACAATCTAATTAATTGTAAACATATTCCAGACGCGAAAACTTCACTTAAATTTAATTCTATTTTCGATCGCTTTAACGAACTTGTTAGTCTCTTTTACATTTAGGCGAAGTTTTTGTTCAGTCGTCTCGTATGTATGTGTGGATTTGTACGTGTGTGTGTGTGTGTGTGTGTGTGTGTGTGTGTGTGTGTGTGTATTATGTGGGTGTGTATGAACATGTTTGAATGTGTGTATGTGACTATGTGCGGTTTTGTATGTTTTTCTATGTCTCAGTGACTTTCTGTGAGTGTGACGGGTGTGCGTGGGCGTGTATATATGGATGTAATGGTTGATATGTATGTGTGCTTGTAACTTTTGGTGAGCCCGCGAGGAACAGAGAGGGAGGTTACTATCGTCTTTTGTGTTATTTGCTGTTTACACAGACACCCACGTGCATGTACACACGCACATACACATAACGCTCACATCCCACGCACACATAAATATATTGATAGATGGATCGATCGATCGACAGACAGATAGTAAGATAGAAAGATACATGTATACATACATACATACATACATACATACATGGACTGAAAGATGTTCTTTTATTCATTTGCTATATGAGTAGTTTTAGCCTGATGCTTGCGGCCATTTGGTGGCAACAACAGCAATATTGACGATGTTGCTACAACTTTCTGTAGTTGTCTTTATTGTCATTGAGATAGAATGATAAAACTGTGCTTCTTGTCGCTACGTAAAGTCATCTGCGATCTTCGGTATCAAAATCATCAGTATTCTGTGGAGACGTTCACTGTACATTTCTATCTTCTACCATTTGTTCAGTGTACTGAGGTCTTTAAGAAGGCTGTGAGGGGTTTTGATCCCATTGTGGTTTCTGATTGCTTTTGATATTTTCATATCCTTTGCATAACTAACGATTTAATTAGTCTGTATGACTGAAAGCGTTGAGAGAGAGGGAGAGAGGGAGAGAGAGAGAGAGAGAGAGAGAGAGAGAGAGAGAGAGGGAGAGAGATAGAGAGAGAGAGAGAGAGATAGAGAGAGAGTGCAAACATTTAGGTTCCCAGATAGTTCCTGGGAAGACTCTATTAATTATTATTATACTCTTTGAAAGAACATCGTTGGCTGCAACCGCTTAATTTCTGTTAAAAATCCAAGCAAATACTCTCTTAGTTCTTTTAATAGTTCCAATATCACCTAGTTTCTTGGACATCATTCTACAGTCAACATTGTCAAAAACCCTTCCTGAAAATGAAATGTACCACATTCGTATTTTAACGACAGAGTAATTGAATCAATCATGATTCGTAATGGGGTAGGCGCTGTGTAAAGAGCAAGTCGCTAGTCATTAGATAATTTTCCTCACATCTGTATATGCTTATGTATATATAGATACAGACAGACAGACAGAAAGGCAGACAGACAGATAGATAGATAGATAGATAGATAGATAGATAGATAAATAGATAGACAGACAGACAGACAGACAGACAGACAAGCAGATAGATAGATAGATAGGTTTCTTTATTAGCCACACAGGGCTCAACACAGAGGGGACAAAATACAAATGTAGAGTTTTTCTTTTCGAGGGGGTCGAAAACAAAGCAGAAAAAAAAAAAACAAAAGTGGGGACAACGATGAAAAAAAAATATCGCAAAACGTTTGGGGTATTTACAAAAAATACGAAATAATACAAAAAATTCCCAATAAATGGGGAGGTTATCCGTGGAAAGAAAAACCTAGGAAAAGACCACGGTAACCTCGGTCTTTAGCGTCACAGTTTGTTAAATAAAATTTCTTTTCTTTAAGCAAGAAACGTAAGTAACTCTCTGTTTACAAAATTTTAAAACGTTTTATAGAATCATGGTCAAGGTGGCTTCGTCATTTATACGTGCCATTCTTGCTACATGTATCCATCTTTTTTCGAAACATTTGCTAGACAACACTTGCCTCTCTACTCTCACCTTCCTTTTCAAGTGATACTTGAAAAAGTTGATGAGAGATTGACCAGAGAGGAAAGTATTTGTCTCTAATCCTTTCAGACGCGTCCACCAGATGCATTCTTTGGCATAGCCACAAGTACGATAAATACAGCTCTTCCTTCCCGTTTAAAGGAAGGAGGCGTGACGATATTGACGATAGACTCGGTTGATAAACCGACTCGTCCCACACGCGACAGCAGTCGTTCGACATAAGCCCACAGCTCCGAAATGGTTGGACACTGCACGAGTGCGTGCAGAACGGTTTCATCGCTCTGACCGCATCTCGGGCAGGTCGGCCCCACATTTCGCGAGCCGTGTCTATAGAGCTTATCCCGAACGGGTAGCGCCTCTCGGTAACACTGCCAGGCCAGGGATCTCTGGAAGTTGTCCATAGGTCCCGGCCCGAAAGTCGTCCTGAACAGGCGGGTCAGGTATTCCTCGTCGACGCCCAGGTTCGCCCCGAGATCGTCGTCGTACCTGCCCTCCACTAATCCCCTATAGAATGACTTCGTTGTGATGCAGCCGCTCAAGGTCGACCCGGGACGGCAAAGTTGTTGCAGAGCAACGCGACACTCACGGTGCCATTCGCCATTCCTCGGCCTCTTTTTGATCCACGACTGCAGCTCGGTCATGGAGACGAGCTGCGGGAAAGCGCGTCGCACGAACGGCGACCACACCTGCTCACCGTCGTCTACGTAGAGCCGGAGATGTCGCAGTCTCAGCGCATGTCTGCGCATCATCAACCACGGCATGCCGAGCCTTCCTTTCAGCGGGTGTTGGCAACAAACGGATCGCCTCACCATCGGAACGCTTCCTTTTCACAAAAAGCGGAAGAGGATGCGCTCCATTTCGGTGATGGCGCGATCGGGACAAGGCACGACGGTCAGGCGGTATTCGATGACGGACGCGATGTACGCGTTCGCCACCTCCGCCCGACCTTTTAGGGACAGCTTCCTCTCGGACCATTGCCGGCAGAGAGTGGCCACCCTACTCGTTATCTCGTCCCAGTTCTTCACCGTTTGCAGGTCCGGACAGAACCAGACTCCGAGCAACTTGACCGGACTGTCCGTCCAGCGTCCCACTACTGGGGCGCTGCCGGACGGTATGGGCTTGCTTCTCCAGGTGCCGAGCAGCAAACCCACCGACTTATCCCGGTTGATTTTCGCTCCCGTCACCGCTTCGTAGTCTTTCAGCGTCTAGCCGACAAGCTCAATGTGCTCGTGGCTAGACGCTATGACGGTGACGTCGTCCGCGTATGCCGACACGCTCGTCCCGCACCCCAGTTCTCGCGGGATGCCCCTCAGCGTCGCCAGCTTCCGCAGTAGTGGCTCGAGAGTCAATACGTACAGGAGCGGCGACAGGGGGCATCCCTGACGAACCGAACGTGCAATGTCGAAGGGTCCCGATAGACGTCCATTGACGCGAACAACCGAATGGATGCCTGTGTACAAGGCAGCCATCCAGCCGCGGAAAACGGGACCGAAGCCGGCCGCTTCGAGAACGGCCTCCAAGTATCGATGGACTACCCTATCGAAAGCTTTCGATTGATCCAATTGATCAGGGCCCCACCCATGCCAGGTTCCTTAACTACCCTCTCTATGATGTAGCGCATCAGATGGAGGTTGTCATGGATGCTCCGGCCCGGCACGGCGCACGTCTGCTCCGTGCCGACCAGTTTCTCGATGACAAGCGCCAACCGCTTGGCTAACACCTTGGCCAAAATTTTCATGTCTGCATTGAGCAGAGTGATGGGCCTAAAGTTATCTATGGCGTCCCCCTTGTTTGGATCTTTCTTCAGCAGCGTTACCGCTCCTCGGCTCACAAAACCGGGAATGCTCCCGTTCTGCTGCCAGTTGCAGTACACGGCCGCTAAGACTTCTCCAAACAAGTCTGGCATACAGTTGTAAAGCTCGTAGGGCAGACCATCCAAACCCGGAGATTTGTCCGTCGAGCAACCCGCCATCGCATCCCTCACCTCCTCCGCCGTGATGACCCCTTCGCAGCACTCCGCCTCTCTTGCCGAGAGTCGTGGCAAGCTGTGAAGGTAGGCACTAAAGTCCACCATGCCTTCTCGCTCGCCACTCCTCCCGAACAGTCGGGCAAAATGCCGCTGAAACGCCTCGCACATCTTGCTCGGCTCGAGCAATTCGCGCCCCTGTTCGTCTACCAGAGACCGGATGGTGGCTCTGTTACCCCGCTGCGCCTCCGCCACCCGGGCCTCTCGTGCGGCTCCAACACCTTCATTCCTCAGAGCACGCATCCTTGCCCTGACAGCACACCCTTCGTGTTTAGCATTGAAGTGTTGGTCGAGGGCCAACCTCGCCGCTAAAACGTCGGATGCGATGCCACTTCGCAATGCCTCTTCTAACTTTATCACTAGCTCCCCCTCTACTCTGTTCCTCTCTACAGCTAGTGCCCTGCTATACCTTATTGCTTCCGCCCTTACTGCTCTCTTGAGGGCAAACCACCATTTGTTGTTGACGATGGCTCCCGTCAAAGCCCTCTTTACTAACGTGCTAATCCGGTCTCTGAAAACCTGTCTCGACGGGAAAGACGCGTTTAGTTTCCAGTAACCGGGACCCTGCCTATGTGCCTTATCTAAGTCTAGCGTACACGTCACAAGTTTGTGATCCGTGTAGCTGACTATGTGGAGCTTTGGACATCCTAAACTATCTCTATCTCTTGTCCTACACACTATCCTATCTAGATACGATCTCGACGACCCAATGCGGTTGCTCCAAGTCCACGTTGGCACATTTGGGTGGTCGAGTCGGTACCTGTCAGACAACTGGAAGCGTCTGAGCAGGTCTATGAGGCCTTTGCATCCCCTTCTAGTTTTGTCACTCCCCACGTAGTCTAGATGCGTGTCCAAGGTAGCATTCCAATCCCCCACTAAAAGTAAGGGACGAGACGTTCCCAGGAATACTTCTAGACGTCGAAAGAAGTCTGACCGACCTGTTAAAGGAGGCACATAAACTGCCAGCAACCGAAAAGCGCCTCCATCGCTGCCGTCCACATCTAGGACAACCAGTCTACCCTCCGGGTCCGTAAATATCGTCTTTACTTGGAGATCCAGACTCTTGCGAAAAAGAACCGCCGTGCCACTACCGCCCATCCTCGGCAGACAGGGAGAAAAATAAATGTTAAACTGTCCGCCAAACATGGACTTTAGGGCCCGCGGTTCATGCAGTCTGGTCTCACTAATGGCTATGATATCCAAATTGTGTGACTTGATGTCATTTAAGAGGTAGCCTTGTTTCCAAGGGGACCCCAAGCCACGCACATTCACACAACCAATCTTCACCATGATTCTATTTATACGTGTGCTTTAAAGCACAAAACAAAAGAACAGAAAGTTACTTACCGTTAGAAAGTTTTGTTTCCTCCTTGGATTTTTCACCAAGGAGGCTATTGTACAATTTCTTGCACAAATATTTCTGGAATCCCCCTACCGAGTTGGGGTAGAGGGATTTTATTGTGTTGTGTAATGCTGGTGTTAGATGAATAATTTTAATGTGTTTTGGCGGTGTTGTACGTGGGTGGTTGTTGGTTTTGATATCGTTATTTGTGATGTTTGTTTTAGAGTTGATGTAATTCATCAACTCTGTGTTTGTACTGTCTATTGCTGTTAGCATTGTTTTTTTTTATATTACTATTGGTGTTAGTAGTATTTTCGGGAGATGTGAATCTCCCTGCTTTGTTTGTGTTTACATTTTGTTTTGTTTTCTTCTTACTGCGCTTCCTATTTCCTTTCGTAGCTATTTTCCACTCCTCCCCACTCTCTTCATCGGATGATGGGAGATCTGAGGAGTCAGAAAGAGGTAACGGCAAATTTTGTGCGTCTGTGTGTGTTTCTGTGAATGTTTGTGTTGCTGTTTTTATTGATGTTGGCTGCTTGTCATTTGTGTGTGGTGTATGTGATATGGGGGAGGGAGAGGCAGTCTTGGAATTTTCTTTTTTTTCTTCTGTTTTTGCAGTTTCTGTTGTCTTTTCTGTTGTGGTTATTGCTGATATTTCTGTTGTTGTTTTTTGTGTTGCTGGTGGTGTTGGTAGTAAGGTTTTTCTGTTGGGGGTATTTGGTAGTTGCTTCTGTTGTTGTTGTTGTTGTTGTTGTTTTTGTTTAGCGGCCAGAGGGCAGTCCTTTTTCAGATGTGCTTCGCTGTTGCATAGGTAACAGCGAGGTCGCCTGCCCTCTACCACCACATACAGCTTGTGGTCCTCTGCCAATCTAATGTTTGGAGGAATTTTCTGTGAAGCCTCCTCCGTGATGTGGAGAAGGATTTCCAGATTTTTCCCTCCCCAGTTCTTTTCCTCTCCGACCGTAATCTCCAAAATATTTGCCTCCTCCAATTCCAGGCACACGGCCGATATCAGCCATTGGGTGTCCACCTCCGATGGCACATTTTTTATCATAACTTTGGTCACTCTCTGTCCTAGATAACTCGGTATCATTACCAAGTCATCTGTGCGGAGAGAGAGTGTCGAAAATTGTTTAGCTAAATTTTCATCCAGAAATCTCACTTGCACCGTTCCAAATTTTCTTCCCCAGGTGACATGATTCTGATAAGGCCAAATTTTTCTAAGACAAACTTCAATTTTATCTGTGCTAACATTTTCTACACGTCTGGTTTTTGTGTTTACCAGTTTATAAATGATGCACTTTTTGTTTTTCATTTCTATAATATCTTTTGGTATGTTTATTCTGACATCTCCTTCTTTCGTAAGAAGGGATTTTGTGTCTTTTATTTGTTTTTGTGTGAATGTCACTATTGTTCTTTTTTCCTTTAGAGCATTTGCGAAATTTGTTTTTGTTGTGCTGGCGGACATGTTCTTCTGGATATTTTTGTTTATGTTGGTGTATGTACTGCCTGGTTCAAAGGTGGTGGTAGTGGCAGCAGAGTTTGTTGAACAGGTGATGGTGTCATTGCTGACGGCCGATAACTTTACTTCCTTGTTGTTGCTGTTGTTGTTGTTGTTGTCGTTGTTGTTGTTGTTGTTGTTGTTGTCGTTGTCGTTGGTGGTGGTGATGATGGCGTCAGCAGCAATGGTGCTTACGTCAGAGACATTTGTGACGGTTTTTACGCATGGTTTTGTAACCTTGGTTACAGTTTTGTTTTTGTTGTTGGTGTTGGTGGTGTTGGTGGTGGTGGTGGTGGTGAGAGGGCTGTTAGTAGCTGTACTCACAGTCTTTGTGACGTTTACAGCAACTGCGTTCCTGTCACTGCATGAGCACGCGCTATTCTGTTCTTTTTTCTCTTCTGGCATCTGAAGCCTCGGGAAATGCTTGTCAAAAGAACAAGACAAGCGTTCCAAAATTATGTTTCTCGACATTTTTCAAATGTCAAGAAGGAAATTTTTGTATTTTGCTAGGGCCGAAACTGCCCCTGGGGGTCAATTCCTGCCCTTGAAAATACACACAAATGAAGCCTAGGTGCTTCGCAACAAAATTATTTAAAAATCCCAACAAAATGTGGACAGTAAATGGTCAAATAAACGTTTACCTTCGCAGCCGATGTGACAGCACGTCCGTGAGAAGAGATAGATAGATAGATAGATAGATAGATAGATAGATAGATAGATAGATAGATAGATAGATAGATAGATAGATAAATTGATAGATAGCTAGAGAGAGAGATAAATTGATAGATAAATAGCTTGATAGACAGACAGACAGACAGACAGACAGATAGACAGACAGATAGATAGATAGATAGTTAGATAGATAGATAGATAGATAGATAGATAGATAGATAGATAGATAGATAGATAGATAGATAGATCTACTCGTACTTTTCTTCTTTCTTTTGCCTGAGTCTGTCGAGAGTCGCGTCGTCCTGATATACAGTCTTTCTTGGGCATTCCATACCGCGCTCTGTCAACTCTGCCAGTTCGCTGCTTATAAGCCTATCTGTCGCCTGTGTCTCTCTATCTTTACATATATGTGTATGTGTGTGTGTGTGTGTGTGTGTGTGTGTGTGTGTGTGTGTGTGTGTGTGTGTGTGTGAGTATGTTGTATTTGTGCGTGCATATGTGTATGTGTGTCTGTAGGTGGGTGGGTCAGTGGATGGCGAGTGGGTGGGAGCGTGTTAGTGTTTATGCATGCATATGTATATGTGTGCATTAGTACACATACAGGCACACAAACACATACACACACGCACGCACACACACACACACACACACACACACACACACACACACACACACACATACACTTATGCACGTACATTTTGTTGTTAACAAGCTTTCATTCAAAGAAACACGTTTTTCAGAAACGAAAATGTCCCGAGGCGGCCCCATATCCCAGTAATGTTGTGTATTATAAATGGATGTACGACGCGTGCTCTGATGTTAGCCACTCATCATTCACCCTGATTATCAATTAGACAAAATGAGGCCTCGAAAAAATATAATAAGTAAATTAGAAATCTAGGTTAAAAAAAAAAGAGATAAGAAACTAGGTGAACATATAAAATAAAATATTGAGTAAAGTAAAACAAAAATTACAAATATATATAAGTAGGAATGTTAAAATTCGACTTGAATATGTAATTCTATATATATATTGAAATGATAATTATAGGACACATGTAACGAAAATTATGTCAACAAAATTTCTATATTTGTTTTATATCGTAATTCATATCTAATAAAACAGACCTATGGTGACTGGTGTCCAATCCTTCACCACCCTCATATCCTGTTTAAGTATAGTGTATCTTGGACTGTCTAGTAATATGTTATATAATAAGTAATGTTATATATAACATAGAGAGAGAGAGAAATATATATATATATATATATATATATATATATATATATATATATATATATATATATATATATATATATATATATATATATATATATATATATATATATATATATATATATATATATATATATATATATATATATATATATATATATATATATATATATATATATATATATATATGCGCAGAAGTGGCTGTGCGGCACAAAGGTTGCTTCGCAACCACATAGTTCCGAGTTCAGTCCCATTGCGTAGCATTGGGCAAGTGTCTTCTACTATAGCCTCAGGTCGATCAAAGCTTGTGAGTCGATTTGGTAAACGGAAATGGAAAGGACCCCGTTGTGTGTGTGTGTGTGTGTGTATACACGTACACACACACGCACACACACATATGCCTTTGTGTACGTAAGAGTATCATTATGTCTGCGTCTGCATTTTGTCCCCCATCGCTGCTTGATAACCGGCAATGGTGTGCTCACGTCCCAATAACTTAGTGGTTCACCAAAATAGACTGATAGAATAAGTGCGACGAAGATTTTTTTTTTCTAGGCAATGCTCCAACATGGCCACGGTAAAAATAACTGTAAACAAGTAATGTATATAACGATCGTAAGATTTAGTAATGCCGCTTTCCTTTAGATTGTAATATCGGAGCGCTTGAAACCTAACATCTCGATGAATTTTTCTTATGTATTTTGTATTCCCATGATAAAGGAACTTGACCTACGAAAATCTCTGTCATCCACTTTGATTTTTGTTATGTTTTGGTCATACTGAGCACTAATTAATTGCGCAGCAACGAAGGTTTCCCTTTGTTCTTTTTTTCTTATACGTATGTGTGTGTGTATATGTGTGTGTGTGTGTGTGTGTGTGTGTGTGTGTGTGTGTGTGTGTGTGTGTGTGTTTGTGTGTGTGTGTGCGTTTGTATGTGTGCAACGGGAAAATTACGGTGGTTTGAATGTTTGAAGGAGATTTTGAATTTAACTATCGTCTGGAGGCTAAAAAGGTGAGTGTTTAAGGTAATGTTGGCGAAACTGCAATTCTCAAAGCTACTATGTGAATCTCCCGAAATAATATTTGGCTTCATTGGTATTTTATCTAAAACAACTTTAAAATCCTACTAGTCTGAAGAAGGAAAACTCAATGAAAGGATTGAAAAAAGCAGAGATTAATCAATCGATTTTCGTGAGTAATAATATGAAGCGGTATATTTTTGTATTTGTAAACACAGATTTAAAAATAGATGTTGCGTCTCTTGAGCGTAAAGTGTAACATATGCAACCCTTATTATCAAGCTACTTTGCTGTATAAAATATTCGATTAATATCTCGTGTTAAGTAGACTTGATGCACATCTTTTTGTGATTACTCAATTGGAAGGAAGAAGCAGAGCCCATGACATTTCGTGGCACTCCGAGACCGGTGAGCTGGATGCCACAAATTTTCTATATAAACTTTTACAAGCCATCACTCGGAAAAAGGAGAGTACATCGATCCCACAGCTCAATTGGTACTTATTCTATCGACCCCGAATAGATGAAAGGCAAAGTCGACCTCCGGGAAACTTGAACTCAGAAAGTAAAGATGGACGAAATGTCGCAAAGCATTTTGCCTGGCGTGCTAACGATCCTTGTCAACTTGCCGCCTTCCAACTTATTAAAATAATACACAACGTCTTTTATTTTCATTTTTATTCTACATGATTGTGGAACATTTAGAGCAACACATTGATGAATGATTTTAGACAACAGGAAATATATTTTTGACTGTATTTTTCACGTTGGCACTACTCAATGTTTATCGTATGTCCTTTTAATTTACAATTTAATTTCAAGGTTTTGCATCTTGGACTCAGTCGAAACTGAAGTTGATAGCTTTGATGACCCAAAATCAGTTCATTTATTGAGCGAAATTTTGTCGTGGCCTACTCAAAAATCGCCACAGTGATTTTAATTTTTATTTTCAATTAAGTGAAGGACAAAATATCTTGCTCATGTGTAAGTGATCGAATTTATCAAATTATAAAACTGTAGCAATTATTGATAATAACATAATTAAAGCATCACAAACTTTATGGAGTACCAAAATTTCTCAAACTTTTTCTTATGAAATTTTGCTCCCAGAAGTGGAAATATAATGAATTTAATTTACAATATAGTTTTACTTTTACTTTGAAAAATGAAGAAATGCTTTCCTGCTTCATTTTTAACAATCGTTTGGTAACTGAAAATATGAAGCCTGCACAATTACAAAAATATTTTGATCCGAGACATTCCTTCTTTGGCAGTAAGCCTATAGAATTTGTTGGAGGAGTATCGGAAACTTTTTGCAATAAGAATCGATTTTGAAAGTCGATTTTGAATTTGACTTTTAAAAATTCAATACCTGCTGCTGCCAACTCTTACTTATTTGAATTCGTGACAAGAAAAAAAAAAAAATTCTTAATCTTCGTTAAAAAAAAAATTGCGTTATTTCAGTTAAATATATACCAATAATTTCATTTTATTCCGAGAGAATTATTTTGCGAATTAAAACTATACAATTCTTGTTCCATTGAAAGAATACACAATTCGTAATTTCTGATATTTCTTAAATGAAAACAAAAATAATCTCTTGGTGTCACCTCCCAAAGAAAGTTTCGTTAACATGTTTTTAAAACAGATGTCTATGCCTTTGACATTTCGCAGATAAAATCGACAATGGTTGGGTAGTCCTATAAGTAGCTGAGTTTAAAAGAACATTTCTAATCATGAAATCATTTATATAATCATGAAGCAGACTCAGACCCATACAGTGTATAATGCTATTGATAATTCATATAGGAAACGCAGTCCATAGTTCTAAATTGAACACAGCACGCAGCTGGTTAATTTGGCACACAAATCTACGATCGACCCCAGTTGCGGATAGAAAACACATTAACAAGGTTCCGCTAACTGGAATCGAATCGAAGAGCTCACCACACTGTCAATATATATGTACACATACATGTCAATATATATGCACATACATACATGCTTACATACGCATGTACGCACAGAAACATAACCTATACACATATTTGTGCACATATGTATCTGTCGACATGTATTTGGTTATGTATATATGTATGTGTGA
>NC_142937.1:42740092-42747592 GCF_046866305.1 Octopus bimaculoides | reverse complement strand
TATGTATGTATGTATGTATGTATGTATAGAGGTATTGTGTTGAGAGGGGTATGTGCTAGGTGGCAGAGGGATCACCAAGTTGAAGGATGAATAAGAACTGTCAAAGAGAAGTTTCCAATAATAAAGAGTTTGTTGGGAAACAAGCAGTTGGAGGGTGAGTATGAGGTGTGAGGGAGGAATAAATATGGATAAAACAGGGTTGGGTGAGGGGGGAGAAACACTGAAAGATAGAGAGAGAAAGAGAATGAAAGAATAATAGAGAGATGACGAGATACAAATAAACTAGAAAAAACTATAGATAGAGGTGAAAAAAATTAATTGGGAAGTTCTTGTGTAAGCGTCTAGCTTTCTGACTATCTATCTATCTATCTATCTATCTATCTATCTATCTATCTATCTATCTATATATATGTTTCTATATCTATCTGCCTATATGTATATATATATATATATATATATATTTTTTTATAAATGTTGTAAATAGTTTGTATATGGAAATAGTTCTGTAGAAAGAATTATAGACAGGTAGCTAGATATGAAGAATAGCCAGGCAAACAGAGAGATAAGTAGTAGCCAGATAGCTAGTTAATTAACTAGCTGGCAAGCTCTATACATACATATATATATATATATATATATATATATATATATATATATATGCATGCATGCATGTATGTATTTATATTGATAGATAGGTAGATAGATAAACAGTAAAGGAAAAACTGTTCTCTCACTAAAACATTTAGATTTAGAGAGCAATTGATGTATGGCACTGAGCTTACTCGAGTCTTCATATTTGGTAGACGTAACCGGAAGCGTCAACTTACATAATCTTCCGGCATTTTGCATTACAACAATAAAAAAATCAATAACGAAGAATTAAGTGACATATACAGGGGTTTTTGATACCACACATAAACGAAAGTGCACAACCAGAACATATTTACTAGCTCAAATATTCAGATGAGGGTACATTTTGGCTGTCGAATTAAAACCATTTTATAACTTTATGACACAACGAGAGGCTTAAACATTTAGAATGTTAATATTACTAATGTATAATATTCTGTAAACATGCGAAAGACATTCCGCATGTAGACAACAGAGAAACTATATAGATATAAGTTATTGACTGGCGGTATAATTCGTTTCTGATTCGTTTCCGGTACGTGATGTTGATAAGCTACAATGGCGAAACATTGGTGTCCATCACTACTGAGTGGGGATTTTGGGGTAGTTCTCTGGCCTGTCCATGCCTGTCTGGTGTATTAACACTTGACGTTTTGAGAGAGTATTCTGCACCATACCAAATCGCAGCCTACCGGCAAATACATGGTGGGTATTCGTTAAGTATATGTGGTCGATAATGTGTGTGTGTGTGTATAGAACCAGATACACAAATAAACAGAAAGACAGACAGATTGATAGATGGATGGATGGATGGATGGATGGATGGATGGATAGATGGATGGATGGAAAAACTTCAAATGACTGAATCTTCCATTCAGTTTCCTGAACATATGTCTGAAAAGATTAAAACGAGGAACTTGAGAGATAGTTCGTTTAAAAATCAACTGGAAGTTTTAGAAACTTGAGAAGATTCAGGTGGAAATATATTTCGATTTTGACATTAAGTGGTAGAAGTAACGGACATATTTGAATATTATTATTACTCAGCGGAATACATCTCACATAAATATATATAAATATAAGAATAATAGTGACGTTGATTATGACTATGAACAATATTACGGAGAAAAAGTACACGAGAAGATCATTAGAAGTTCCATTTATAACATAAGGAGTTGAAAAAATGTCCTTCTCAGCTTGTTTAACAAATAAAAAAGATACAAAATGGGAGATAACGCCAATAAAATCAATTAATTGAAATTATGGAGAATATAAACTATGTGGCCCTTGACTTTAAAGACGTTTCAATTATGTGAATCTCCTTCATACTTGCATACTTAATGATACATAAATGGGTGGATACTCACACACTCAAACACACACTCACATATATATACATACATACATACATACATACTCACACACACACACACACACACACACACACACACACACACACACACACACACACACACACAGTCAATTCAAATAAACGGAAAATAAAATTAACAATAAGATAGCAAGAGGGCGTGCACAAGAGATGTATTAGTCTGACGCTTAGTAAAAAGAGAGAGTTTTTGGCGTTTCCAGCATAGTTCATCGTCCGAAAGGAGAAAGGGAAATGCTGAAGCTACATTACTAAAGTGCCTATATATATACATATATATATACATATATGCACGCTCTGAAGCAGAAATAAAATGAGACTAGATAATAATTGCTTCTAATTTTAACACAAGGCCAGCAGGTTTGAGAGGAAGAAGTTAATAGATACTATCGACCCTAGTACTTGACACATTCTGTATTTCCTGAAAAGATGATAAAAAAATTTGACTTTGGTGAGATACGAAATCAGAACGCAATGATGCAGTTGACTACCGCAAGGCGGATTGTTAGATTCTTTAACGATTCTCTGTAATTTAAGTACAAAGACAGCAATTTTGAAAGGAAGTGAAAGGCAATTTCATCGACGCCAGTACTAGACAAGTATTCATTTTTATCAGCCCCCGAAGGGTAAAAGACAAAGTTAACCTCGGCGAGATTTGAAATCTGAATATAAAAAGTCAGAACAAATTTAGCAAGAAATCTTTTTCCGACGCGCTAACGATTCTGTCAGCTCGCCATCTTAATGAGACTAAGCAACGGACAAGGAGCAATTTTTTTTATCATGCCTAGTTGTAGAAAAGAGACAGATGCATATGCCATAGAGGAACCTCTTTGAAATGGAAACGAGGCGAGCCACATGTAATCAATGACATCTCACATAAGTACAAAAATTAAAAAAAATAGAAAGATGGACGATCATGATGAACGTCTTTCATCACAAGTCTGCAAGATCAGTGTTGCCTTGCGGTTAAATAAAATATCATATTCCAAGGAAGAAATCAAGGGAATAATGGAGCTCAGTACTTGACCGATAGTTATTTATGTATTCTGGTATACTACAGCATCTTCATTTTTACTGAAGAGTTCACATAAGAACGAAACATTGTCCGAAGTTATTCTTGTCTCAAACAAAACAAAAATATAATTCGTAAACAACTCATATAATTTTAATATCTTTATTTATTTCGTTATTTTTATTTTTGTCGTAGATTTGTAATCATTACTTTGACTTTTTTAATGTTTGTGTTTTTTAGCATTAAGTATATTTTCAACCACTTAACTCGATAATGTATAGAATACATCTACTAAGCACACACACGTATATATATATATATATATATATATATATATATATATATATATATATATATATATATATATATATATATATGTATATGTATATATGTATACATATATAAGTATATATATATATATATATATATATATATATATATATATATATATATATATATATATATATATATATATATGTATACATATATAAGTATATATATATATATATATATATATAGAGAGAGAGAGAGAGAGAGAGATACGTACATACACATAGGGACACAGAAAGAGAGAGGAAGAGAGAGAGAAAGAGAGAGAGAGAAGAGAAAAGGGATGTTATATACAAGAGATGACTATTATAAAGTAGCCACAATAGGAATAAAAATGAATAAAATACAAATATGTATTAAAGGGTAATGAGTGAGTGATTACCAGAAAAAGGGAACAAGAACAGGAACACAAGAAGATAGACTAGAAAATAATAGACACACATAGAAAAAGAAAGAGGGTAGACAAATATATAAACAAGTGAAATGGTAGATATAAAAAGAAAAGAACTGATACAGAATAGGAAATGAAAGAGGTACTCCCGAAAAAAGCACTAAAGTATCAGTTAAGTGAAGGAAAAAATGACATTTTATTGTCAATTCCTTTTAAGACTTGACAGAAGAGAAGTTAAACTATTATAGAAGCTATCAAAGGCTAACAATGACTCAAAGGTTTCTGATTAAAAGTAAAAAAAAATACATCGTCATCATCATCATCATCATCATCACCAATAACAAGAACAGCAAACACAATAACAACAACACCAACACCAACGACAGAAAGCACGATTGTGGCTGCGCTGTATTAATAATACATCATCTATAAAACAAAGAGAGGCTAAAAAAAGTGATGTTGGGAGCAGTTGTTGAATCTGGAAGTTATCACTTAAGACATTAGACAACATTATATCTCTAGCTGTCCTCTTTAGAAAATGATCCCGAGGGTAGCAGATAGCCAATACTTGGAGATATGCTGCTAATATTTCGAATAAAATATCTATATTTGGCTTATGTCTTTTAGTCAGAGGTGAAGTTAGTTCCCATGATCTTCCACAGAATCTCCGAAACTAGCAGGAAGCAGCAAGGATAGTATCGTAGGATACCTCTCCATATGCTTTCAACATAGTAAACTAGGCTAAAGTCACCCAAATTGCCATGTAGTGGTATTAGACCAGGTAACAAATCGAGTCTATCACTCATATAGGCTTGCTGGAATTTGAGCTCAGAGCGTTGAGTGTCAAATCGAATATCATGCGACATTCTATCGAATCTGCCAATTCGTCATGTTTGTTTGTGGCTTTGTTCTAACAAATCCGTCGAATCTTCCGATTCACCCTTTAAGTATGCGATATCGCTCTAGCATTTGTTCCACTAAAATGCAAGATCCAAATTTACAAAATATTGACGGTTGCTTCTAATAGGACCCCATAGAGAAAATGCTTGAGGACTCTACTCCCACGACCCCCACCCCACTAGAAATAATGGGCGCAGAAGATGGATGGCTGTTCTTCAAGTCGATGAGCCATTGTGTCTGACACATGAGACCCTACTTATCACCGTTAGCAGGTTTCGGCTCTTTAATATGCCATCATGTCAAAGCCGGGGGCAGGTGGTGGAATTCGAACTTATAATGTATAGAGTCGGAATAGAAATGACTAGGCATCTCGTTCGTCACGATAAAAAAATTCCGCCAAACAACCACCCTGGGTTGGTAATTTATTTATCGATCCCGAAAAAGATGAAAGAAATCTGGACCGGGTGGGGTTTGAACCCACAGTTCAGATAAAGTAATAAATGATTTCTTATTTCTTTATTGCCTACAAGGGGCTAAATATACAGGAGACAAACAAAGGGATTAAGTCGACTACATGGACTCCAGTGCGTAACTGGTACTTAATTTATCGACCCCGAAAGGATGAAAAGCAAAGTCGACCTCGGCGGAATTTGAACTCAGAACGTAACGGCAGACGAAATACCGCTAAGCATTTCACCCGGTGTGCTAACGTTTCTGCCAGCTCGCCGCCTTGTAATAAATCATTTCTAACAAATCCACAAAGTTGTGGATGTCAACCCCCAGCACTTCAATTGTACATAACACTTTTATACACCAAGAAAAGATGAAAAACAAAGATTACTTTCGCAAAATTTTAACTCTGAGCGTTGAGAGTAGACACAAATACCGTGAAATATTCTGACTCTTTAATTCAGCCATCCATCTTCTGCGCCCATTATTCCTAGAGGGGGGGGGGTCGTGAGAGTAGAGACCTCAAGCATTTTCTCTATGGGGTCCTATCAGAAGCAACCGCCATTAGACTTTCTGGCGGGATTCCCAAGCATGAGAATCCGAGACTATGGATCTTATCCAGTCATCTCGTCCTTTGTCTACTGCTAAGTCTGTGCCTGTTGGCTCAACTTGAAGAGCTTGCCATGCGATTCTTTCCTGCAACACGCTAATCACATGTTCGTAGTACCAGAGCTGTTGATCGCTCATTGTGAACTAACCTGACATAAAATAACAATGCTGGACTATTAAATTACTGGTCGAGTTCATCTAATAGGTTCTCCCAAAGTTTCACTCAACGTCATCTCACTGGCCTTCAGAGAACCCCGAGGATATACAGGCATCACGTCACGTGAGATACGGTGGGGTTGCGCTCATGAAAATCTTGTAATGTTGTGTTCGGTAAAAGGAACCGTAAATTCTCATTCATTTACATATACATTGACTTCCATGTAACATCAATGGTATGATAGTTTTTGTGTTACGATACACCACGTGACAGTTGAGATTTTCAGGAGCGCAGCTCTACCATAAAGTGGAAGTGCCTGTCGTGAAATACACTTTACCCAAGATGCACTTAAACCTTGCACAGCTTAACTGTGAATGTCTTAATTAACCAGCCCTACTACTACTACTACTACTACTACTACTACTACTACTACTACTACTACTACTACTACTACTACTACTGCTGCTGCTGCTGCTGCCCTATTACTATCAGTATCAGTAAAAATAATGATGATGATGATGATGATGTTGATACTTATAAGAGTTGAGGAAAATCTACGAGGAAAATCTATCACAAGGTCTAAATATAAGATAGTCTTTCGTTGGCTGAAGCCGCACCCACGTCCAGCCAGTCTATGACAACTGATGGTGGTGATGGTGAGTTGCTAAGCGAAAATTGAGGATTTCGAACTAGTTTGGATATATAAATCTTTGGTCTATTCAGGTTCCACTTAAACTCAAACAGGATTGTAAATATCTAAGTAGATATAGGACATCGAGTAATTTGTGGCGTAGTATCGACAATAAGTGCGTGAGAAATATACATTGTACATCTTAGAGTTTATAATTAATTCTACATCAAATGAGATATCTAGTCACGTTCTAAACTGAATCGAGGTCATACATACGTATATAGTTATATACGTTTATGCACATTTTGCGTGTGTACGCATATATATGCATATATATATATATAATATATATATATATATATATATATATATATATATATATATATATATATATATATATATATATATATATATATATATATCTGTATGGCTGTGTACGCATATATAAGCATATATATAATATATATATGTATGGACACACAAACATGTGTGTGCATATATATATATATATATATATATATATATATATACATACACACGCAAACGCACACAGCCACACAAACAGACACACACACAGAGGCACGTACACTTAAATATTTGCATACGTATGCATACAAATATTAATATAGAGGGTTTAATCATTGAAAAAAAAAAACAACGATGAATTTAATAAAGAATTCAATACGTGAAATAAAATTTAAAATATCTGTTTATATTAATTAGATTGATTAAAAAGACAGCTATGGCGAAACTTCAAAGCGACAGTCACACACACACACACACACACACACACACACACACACACACACACACACAAATTGTGATCGTAGCGTTTAGGTTTCGTGAAAGAAGGCTTCTTCAGCAGTTTAATGAAAATAAACTATCAACTTCATATGTTCAGTTCTTTATCCAATTAATGCTATTGATTTTATAGAATTAAAACATTCACATTAATGTCTGTCTGTATATATGTTTATATATTTTATCTTTTATTTGATCAATC
>NC_142937.1:42715092-42732592 GCF_046866305.1 Octopus bimaculoides | reverse complement strand
TTTACAAGTGACAGATATTTGTCCTCATCTTGTTTGTTGTTAACACAAATTTCGGCTGATATACCCTCCAGCCTTCATCAGGTGTCTCGGGGAAATTTCGAACCTGGGTTCTCATTCCTAAGGTATTTTTCGATGTTATTATTATTATTATTATTATTATTATTTTTATTATTATTATTATTATTATTATTATTATTCGGGTCACTGCCTGGAATCGAACTCGTAACAACTACGCCATATGCTCATGGGCGTATGGCGTAGTGGTTAAGAGCGCGGTCTACTAACTCCAGATTCCGAGTTCGATTCGAGGCAGTGACCTGAATAATAATAATAATGATGATGATGATGATGATAATAATAATAATAATAATAATAATAATAATAATAATAATAATAATAATAATAATAACATCGAAAAATTCCTTAGGAATGAGGACCCAGGTTCGAAATTTTCTCAGGACACCTGATGAAGGCTGGAGGGTATATCAACCGAAACATTGTGTTAACAACAAACAAGATGATGACAAATATCCGTCAAATGTAAATAATGTAAATAATGTAAATAATGTATATAAGAAATTAGTTTGCTGTGAGATGCGAATTACCAATGCTTTGTACATTTGTTCTATGGAATCAAAATTTTGCTTGGGACAATGACAAGGTTTCTTAGACGGAAGTACGAAATGAGAGTGAATAGAGGAGGGGAGTAAGGAGACTGTGGGTAGTGGGAAAAGGTGTGACACTTGATATTTTCTTTCAAAATATCCTGTTTTAAGATATATCATAATTATTAAGATTTCACAAAAGTTTACGCTTTAAATAATTTTTTTAAAAAATTAAACTTTACAAATTATCGATGATATTCTTTGCTTTTTTCTCTGTTTTCATTTTTATCGATTCAATTGTAGATACATCCGAGAGTACCAAGTGAATGACGGTACCGCTATGCCATCACTCAACCTGCGGGAAATGACTGAGAAACCTCTGTCAAGATACCTCTTAAAAAAGGAAGGACACATTGGACATTGTAAGTCGTCGATATACAGAAAGACGAGTTAGACAACTTCAATGCCTTTGACCATAAAGGAATTGGAGATAAACGTAAATAATAACAACAAAGAACAACGTAAAATGCCGTTGTTTAGTTTCAAGTCAATCTTGATCGATCAGAACTATAACAAAAGTCTTATATAATTCTCTATATCGCTGACAGCGACATATGTATCGTTACTTAAGACGATGAATTGATAAAGGCTTCGCAGTTATTTTTAGCAAGAACAGCGACTCGTGGAGGAGGGTTCCGTTATTGATTTAGATAATAAATATTTTAGAGAAAGGATTTAAGGTATTATTCAGTCTTGTCCAGACAAATCCCCCGATACAATTCACCTATGTAATTTCAAACATGGAGAGAAAATCTGTTAAGTCAACGAAAGAGAAGCCTCGACGTGGTTGTCCTACCAGACAAACATAGTCGCTAAATCACCTTCAGATCAATGAAAGACACAGTCGATAGTGTAAGTATTAAACAGTATTCGATATACATTTAAACTGGTGGAATGGTTACGGCTGCAGCATCTTTGATCATGGAACTGCTTAGTCAGGACAGACCTGGGACAAAAGCTATTTCAACAATAGTTGTTGACGCTGCTGTTGATTCCTCCCACTCACATTAATCATTCACATTAAACCAAACAGCAGCAAATTTAATGTGAATAATTTATCTCTATGGATTACGCAAGAGTGACATATGGCTCCCTCTCTCTGCTTTTCCTTCCCCCTCTTTCTCTCTGTATACATACATAAATACATACGTACATACATACATATATGCTTGAGTATGTGTTTGTATAATTCCGTTATAGCATTTATACAAATAAATACAAATATATATATATATATATATATATATATATATATATATATATATATATAAAATCAAATGGATGTTTGCGTCAATCCATTATTAAACCATTATACTATGTAATAGTTTAAATAGCAAAATCCCACAAAGCTGATGTGGATCTGCTTCGGTAACAATCATAACAGTAAACACAATGTAATAGCGTGTATTGATTTCATAGGATCAAATTATAATCAATAAATCAGAAGTACATAAAATCGTTCTACAAGAACATAAACATCAATGTTTATAATTTAATAAGGTATGAAATATTTCATCAAATGGGTCCCCATTAATCCCTACCAAATGTTAAATAAATGCTACCGCATACATTCCTCGGTGTGTGAGCATGCGTATATGTATGTATGCAATGTATGCGTATATATATGTATGCAATGTATACACGCACACATACGCACGCACACACACGCACACACACACACACACACACAAACACACACACACACACATATATCATACACAAGGAGTCTATATATGTGTCATAACTTGATATATATGAAACTTATAAAGCAAATGATTATTTGTTTAATCAAGGTATTTAACCACTAAAAGTTCTCAACAAGTATTCCTGAGTAGTTGGGGCTATATTCAACGTCTGTGATGTAAATGAGCAAAATGATCTTGCAAATACCGATCGAAGGAAAATACACATATATTTACCATAAGATAACTTCCTACGACATCTACACATTTTTAGGTGAAAATTAAAATGTACGTGTTGAAAGCTAAAATAATATTACAGCAAATCAAATCAGAGCAACCTCAAAGCAAATTAAAATGATGGCAAAGCAAATATAAATAACCATGAAACAAAGTAGAATAAGGGTTGTAAACAAATTGAGTTATTGTAAACAAATTGAATTATTAAAATTAAAGTAATATCTAAGGATTATTTTAATTTGCTTCGATATTACAATTATAATCAAAACTCGTATTCTGCCGGTTGCGGCGTCGAGGATTCCCGTTGATCCGATCAACGGAACAGCCTGCTCATGAAATTAATGTGCAAGTGGCCAAGCACTCCACAGACACGCCTACCCTTAACGGAGCTCTCATGGATATTCAGCGTGACACAGAATGTGACAAAGATACCCTTTCAACTACAGATACAACTCATCTTTTGCGAACTGAATGAATTGATAAAGTGTGTTGCTCAATGACACAAATTGGCTGCGGGAATCGAACTCACGACCGTGAGCCGACTACCCTAATCATTAAGCCACGCGCCTTTATAAGCAAACAAAAATAATCTTAAAGCCCTTTACAAATTCGGAGCAAACTAAATATTTTTTCTTATTCAGTATCATCCGACCAGATTTCCGAGTAATTTAAATTATTGTGTAATCTTGACTAGCAACACTTTTTATAAGAATAATCTGTTTTGGAAATACGAAACACAATTGCTCTCATCGTAATTATACTTATTTCAATGAAATCATTATTCCCTAAAAATGACTTGCAATAGTTTCTGGGTGTATTGTCAATCCATATATTGACTATTAAAATTCGGGAACATTCTTCGGTATTAATTGTAGGCTTCTATTTAACCACTCAACTAGTGACTCGATATACTCTTTTCTATTCTAGGCACAAGGCCCGAAATTTTGGGAGAGGGGGCCAGTCGATTAGATCGATCCAGTACGCAACTGGTACTTAATTTATTGACCCCGAATGGATGAAAGGCAAAGTCGACCTCGGTGGAATTAATGACTCGATATATTCATATTCTTATCAAAGCACTTATTCTCTTTCATAACACCATGTATATTTACAATGTATTCCTAATCTTCTCGTTCGACGGTTGTCAGTGCACATTTGAGAATTTCTAGTGTAGACATTTTATATCGTACTTATTTGCTTCCTTGGTTCATACCCCGTGAACAACCAATATTTACATCGTGATCCAAACTATTGTTGCCGTGAGACTGATTTTCATCATCCATATGTAAAGCCAGCATTATAAACACAACTCAAATCCTGAAGTCAGTTTAGATTTTAAAAGAATCAGCGTAGGTTTAAGAGAGTCAAAATATAGACACCAATAATGTTTAATCTAAATAACTTCAGTTTCATATGCCCAGAGATCACATTAAATTGTTTCGAGTTTATTTTAATTTGTTGTAAAACTTTGAATTTGTTTTGTGTTTAATTTAATTTGCTTCAAGATTATTTAAATTAAAATCAGAAACAGTATATTCTTGTAACTACCAGCTTCTGCACTCAGTCTAGAAAAGGATAGTTTCTAATGTAACCTTAAACTCTTACTTCTTTCCGAATTGAACTGGACAACTTTAAGTAGGCTCGTCTGGACTTTAAAAGATAGAAAAAACACCGACTATGACATTAAATGGTCATTTATTAGTAGTGCTTTTAATAATACTTTACCCTATATTAATGGGAATAAGAGATGTGAGCTCTTCCATGAAGAAATATTTTATATCCATATATCTCATAACCTAAATGTAGCTTATTAAAATATGGAAATGGATTAGCAATAAAATGCGTACTTTCATATAGAAAAAAAGTTTAAATATTTTCCCAATAAGTAGTTTTAATTCAAACTCGCTTAGATAGGGGCGCACAAAAGTAACCCTAATTAAATATTCACTAATTTTTAATGTAGGTCTTAACTAAATAGCAAATTTCAAACTCTAACTACAAAATAGCCTTTCGATTATATTGCTTTGTTCTACAAAGAAACATAATTCTGTTGGAGTTTTATTTTATTCAATCCAGTTTTTGTTAATATTTTAATATTTTATTATTTCAATATACTAACTCGGCAAGGCGGTGAGCTGGCAGTAACGTTAGCACCCCGGGCGAAATGCCTAACGGTATTTTGTCTTCCCTTACATTTTGAGTTCAAATTCTGCGGAAGTCGACTTTCACTTTCATCCTTCCGGGTGTCGATAAAATAAGTACCAGTTATGCACTGGAATCGATGTAATCGACCTAATCCCTTTCTCCGTCCTTGTTTGTACCCTGTGGACAATAAAGAAATAAATATTTTATTATTTCAATATACTAAGTCGGCGAGCTGGCAGAAACGTTAGCACACCTGGCAAAATGCTTAGTGGTATTTCGTCTGTCTTAACGTTCTGAGTTCAAATTCCGCCGAGGTTGACTTTGCTTTTCATCCTTTCGGGGTCGATAAATTAAGTGCTAGTTGCACACTAGAGTCGATCTAATCGACTGCCCCCTGCTTCACCCCAAAATTCGGGCCTTGTGCCTAGAGAGGAAAAGAATATACTAAGTCGACGAGCTGGCAGAATCGTTAGCACACCGGGAAAATGCTTAGCGACATTTCGTCCGTCTTTACTTTCTGAGTTCAAATTCTGCTGAGGTCGACTTTACATTTCCTTCTTTCGGATTCAATAAAATAAGTATCAGTTGAGCGCTGGGATCGATGTAATCGACTATTCACTTCTCGAAATTGCTAGCCTTTTGAGGCGGCGAGCTGGCAGAAAGGTTAGCACGCCGGGAGAAATGCTTAGCGGTATTTCGTCTGCCTTTACGTTCTGAGTTCAAATTCCGCCGAGGTCGACTTAGCCTTTCGTCCTTTCGGGGTCGATAAGTTAAGTACCAGTTGCGTATTGGAGTCGATCTAATCGACTGATCCCCTCCTCGAAGCTTTCGGGCCTTGTGCCTAGAGTAAAAAAAGAATTTTCTAGCCTTGTGCCAAAACTTGAAACTAATATTTGAATATCTTTTTGTCAGGGAGAAGTCAAGCTACCCAATGACAACAATATTAGCTTCCTCTTTTTAAAATCTGTCCATATTTCTTTTACTATGAGCGGTCAGTGGTGCTGATTCATCCTGACCTCTTAAGGGTAATATAGTAAAATACTTTCTTAATATTTAAAAAAGTCATTCCAAGTTTAAATGGAACTAGAACAATAAGAATATATTTCACTATACTATCTCCGTTGTTTTTTGTTCTAATCTTTTATATTCCCTCACCAAGCGTATATCTTTCGAACTTATATTTAATATTAGAATTTTCAGTTCGTGTCACCCACCTGCATGGGAAACACGTTCAACGAAGCTGTATAGGGTTGCAAATCTTTGGATTAGAATATGTACTGCAATTGATTTAATATACATCGTTTGAATGCATAAACTACTACATCAAAAGACACTAAGTCACTTATTCAGCAGAAACACCTGTCGAAGTATAATACGAAGAAAATTCTTTTTATTAAATATATTTCAAAGATGAGACATATAACTCTCCATTTTTCATTATGATGTCTTTATCATGTGTGTGTGTGTGTATATAGCGTACATATATATATATATATATATATATATATATATATATATATATATATATATATATATATATATATATATATATATATATATATATATATATATATCTGTATTTGTGTATGTGTGTGCATGTGTGTGTGTGCGTCTGTGTGTGTATATGTGTTTGTATATATATATATATATGTATGTGGAGGCGCAATGGCCCAGTGGTTAGGGCAGCGGACTCGCGGTCATAGGATGGCGGTTTCGATTCCCAGACCGGCCGTTGTGAGTGTTTATTGAGCGAAAACACCTAAAGCTCCACGAGGCACCGGCAGGGGATGGTGGCGAACCCTGGTGTACTCTTCCACCACAACTTTCTCTCACTCTCTCTTCCTGTTTCTGTTGTGCCTGTAATTCAAAGGGCCAGCCTTGTCACACTGTGTCACGCTGAATATCCCCGAAAACTACGTTAAGGGTACACGTGTCTGTGAAGTGCTCAGCCACTTGCACGTTAATTTCACGAGCAGGCTGTTCCGTTGATCGGATCAACTGGAACCCTCGACGTCGTAAGCAACGGAGTGCCAACAACAATATATATATATATATTTGAAAGTAACTTTATAATCCGCTCATAAATGTTTCGTACCGCGCCAGTATCTAAATATATACGGAGTTTAACGTGGGTTATAATACTCGATTGATCTGCTATAATGTCATCGTCCACTTCGCCAATGGTTCCAGAAAATTGTGATCGGTGTGTTGGGGAAAAATTTAACCATCTGTTACAACCTTTTGGAATTAGCAAATTCTTCCAGATTCAACAACAACAAAAAGACCTAGCTCAGGAATATCGAAATGAAAACTTTCTGCAATTTTAAAGATGTATTGCACACAATTTGTCTTAAGAAATTTTTAAATAAATTTTTAAAAATAAATTAAACTTTCTTATCCTAACTCTGCTTCACAATGTACTCGCTGTTATTTTTTTTTTTTATCCTATTGCTATTATAAAATGTGTGCGAAAAATTTAATCTTTTCTTTCTTTATCACAAATTATATTATTTTTGAAGTTTTGTGATGAGTCTTTTCCATAGATTCTTATTTGATGAGAGTACGTTAAAGTGATCTTCAAGTAGGTTATAAAGATTGTTTTCTATCTCACTGTCAACTCTCTGTCTGTCTGTCTGTCTGCCTCTCTCTCTCTCTCTCTCTCTCTCTCTTCTTAAGACTTCAGCAGTAACAATTGCGTAATTAACAGTAACACTTACCACCACGACCACCACCACACCACCACCAATAACAACAACAACAAAAACAACAATAACATCACCTTACAGTGAACACTACTGTTGTTATAACACCATCATCACTGAGAAACCCATTATGTTCTTGCCTAATATGCTAGAAAAAGCAGCTAAATATTCATCAAATCTCTGCATATCGTTTTAATAAAGGAAAAGCACATTAAATAATGTAATCTTAAATAACCACAAAATGACTAGAGAGCCACATTTGGAATCTTTTTGGTCATGGGTCTGCTAGATTATGATTGACTTTGGGACCGAGCAAGAGTAACAACAGTGAAGCTAAACTGTCGCTCGATCATTAGAAATAATAGCCAGTTTTCCCTCATATTACGATCTCCTGACCCACCCCACAACAATACCTACATTTGCATAAACCTTAATAAAATTGGTTTCAAACTTTGGCACAAGGTCAGCGATTTCGTGAGAGGGGCTAAGTCGATTAAATCAACTCCAGTGCTCAACTGGTACTTATTTTATCGACTCCAGATGGATAAAAAGCAAAGTAACCCGGGCAGAATTTGAACCCAAAACGTAAAGACGGACGAAATGCCGCCAAGTATTTTTCCCGGTGTTCTAACAATTCTGCCAGCTCGCCAACCATCATTATCGTACTTTAATTCTCAAGTAAGATCACACACAAAATGATTTACTGACCACCATTTACCATTAATGACCTCTACGTTGTTACTCGACCTGCTAAACATAACAGTCAAATCTCCCTCTAATCAAACTTCACTGTCCTAAATGGATGAGGGATGCTTATTATTTAATATAGTTCCAGATGTCACCAAAAATGTCTAGGTTGGTCGTGGCCGGCGATATGATCTTGATAATCGCTCTACTTGATCAGAGCTGACCTGGAGCTGAACAACAACAGCAACAATTATTATAGCCGGCACACCACAACACTGTCACCTTCACTAAATACCACCAACACCACCACCAACACCACCACCACCACCACCACCACCACCACATCCACCACATCCACCATCACCGCCGCCGCCATCATCCCACTGCCACCATAACAACAACAATAATTTCTATTGATTCGCTCAACTTACTAGAAATATTAACCAAATCTTCCAATCCATCATGATAAAAGACTGGGCATTAAAGAAGAAGAAGAAGAACAACAACAACAACAACAATATCAATGACATCAAACACAGCAGCAACAGCAACAGCGTAACAAAAATATCAATAAAAAACACATCATCAACGAACAATACATTTATCCAATAACTTCAACAAACAACACAACACAACAGCTTTGTGACCCAACATCAGCAGCAAGGTTACCACCGTACAGTTAGGAGCATCACTACATCGACATGAACAACACCAGGACTAGTGGCACTTCTACTACTACTACTACTACTACTACTACTATAGGCGTTATCGTTAACAACATCAGGCCCAATGCTGCACAAATTGCTAGAAAGAACAAGCCAATTTCCCGTAAAAGAATGAGAAGGGCGCATTTACTATGACTAGTTAGTTCTGTATGCATTTTATGAAAATAAGGCGGTGCTGTCATGGGCGGAACGCTTAGATCATAGACTTTCTCAGTCAAGGATGACCTGAAACTTGTTAGAAATATCAGGCAAATTGACTTAAAACTTACCCTAATTGTCTTGAGAAAAGAAAAGACATATCGAATAACGTGGTTCTATATAGCCCTATATACAGGGATTGCTATGGTTGGAGTGTCTTTGATCATATATGTGCTTGAACAGGGTTGACCTAGGGCTAAACAACAACAATAACTATACTAAGCATCATTATTATAATTACAACTAACCTCGCCACCGGCACCAAACAAAAGCAACACCAAAACCACCATTAACACAAACACCAATACCAACAGAAATACCATAGGCCGTGCTCACGCCAACGCCAAAGCCAACGCCAAAGCCAACGCCATCACCGTCACCAGCAACATTATCACCACCGCCATTATTACCATCACTACCATTATTACCATCTTCAAAAGCAATGCCATCGATTCCAACGCCAACATCACCACTACCACCACAACCAAACCATCGCCGCCACTACCAAAACCACCACCACCACCACCACCACTACTACTACTACTACACACAATTACCATCATCTCCACGAGCAGCTACACCACCAACCATCTCCACCACCACCCAACCACTACCAGCACCACCATCACCAACAACAACAACAATACCACCACCAAGACCACCACCACTAAGACCACCACCACCACCACCACTACTACCACCATCACCACCGTTACCACCACCATCACCACCACAACCACCACCATCACCACTACCAGCAACACCACTACCACAAGCAACACCACCATCATCGCTACAACCACTACCAAAATAACAACCACCACCATCACCATCATCCCCTCCACCACCACCACCACCACCACCACCGACAACAATAACAACAACAAAACAACAACAAACAACAACAACATTATATATCATCAACAACACTAACATCTTTACCTATGCCACTGCCTGCACCGTCATCGCTATCACAACCAACACCATTACGCAAACAACAACAACAACACTATAACTGCAACTACTACTACTACCACCAACACCACCACTACCACCACCACCACCAGGATCATCATCATCATCATCCCTATCGCTACCACGAGATGTTTTCATGTTTAAATAGAAAACATTAATTGCATCCTAGTGAGTGGGTGGTAGGCGGTACGGTCTCCACCCCTTTCCTGTTCAGCGGGTAGCTGTAGGTAGATAGACAGAGTGAATGCAGAGTAAAAGAAACGGGTATTAAAGGGGTGTCAGCTAGGAAGAGACGAAAACGGCAGCAAATGATGAAGAGAAGAATCTACCCAGGTGTTATAGCAGCAGCTAGCGGCAACTGTGTTGTATTGCGGGTGGATTAAGGGTTGCTGGACGAGGGAAGTGTGAGGAGGTGGGGTGGTGGTGGTGGTGGTGGCAAATTCTCTATGAGGGAAAAAAATCGTCAGAATCGTGAATTATGGTGATAGAAATTAGAGAGGAGAGGAGAAACAAGGAGAGAAGGTGGGAAGAGAAAAAGGAGGAGGGGAAATGAGAGAGAGAGAGAGAGAGAGAGAGAGAGAGGAGAGAGAGAGAGGAGAGAGAGAGAGAGAGGAGAGAGAGAGAGAGAGAGAAAGAGTGGGAGTGAAAATGAAAGAGAGACACTGAGAGAGAGAGTGGGAGTGAGAAAGAGGGAGAGAGAGAGGAGCGTAGGAGATGGAGAGAAACAGAGAAAGGGGTGGAAAAATTACATGAAACGGTTAAAGGAGAGGGATAAAAGTTACAGGTAAAAGGTCATATCCATCAATCCATCCATCTATCCAACCATCCATCCACCCACCCGTCCACCCGTCCATCCACCTACCTACCCATCTATCTATCTATCTATCTATCTATCTATCTATCTATCTATCTATCTATCTATCTATCTATCTATCTATCTATCTATCTTGTTCTCTCTCTCTCCGTCTGTGTGTATACATACATACATACATACATATATATATATATATATATATATAAATATATATAAATATATATATATATGTATGTATATATATATATATATATATGTATATATATATGTATATATATATATATGTATATATATATGTATATATATATATATATATATATATATATATATATATATATATATATATATATATATATATACATATATATATATATGTATATATATATATATATGTATATATATATATATGTATATATATATATATTTATATATATATATATATATATATATATATATATATATATATATATATATATATATATATATATATATATATATATATATATATATATATATATATGTATATACAGAGACGGGGAGGAGGATAAATAGTTAAACAGATAGATATATAATAGGTAGATCGATCAATCGATAGAATGATAAATGGATAAATAGACAGGTAGGGAAGGTAGACAGACAGGTAGGTAAGTCGCTAGATAGATAGACGGAAGGAAAGATGAGATGGATAAATAGAGTGAGAAAAGAGAAAGAGGGGAGGATAGAACGAAAAGAAAGAGAACTGAAATGGAGAAAATGAAAGTAAAGTAAGGGAGAGAATAAAACTGAATAAAAAATGAGGCAGAAATCGAAGAGGTGAGGGAGGGGGCGGGAGGAGAGGGAGTAGGTGGAGGGGGCTAAGGGTGGAAGAAAAACAGAAAATATGAAGGGGGAGAAATAAAAGGGTGAACGATAGAAAGAAAAGGCAAGATGAAAAGAAGCTAGGAAGAAAAATTGAATGAAAGAAGGAGCGTACACGAGCGCAGGCGCAGACACACACGTACACACATACATATACACACATACATACACACACACATACATACACACACATACACACACTTCCACAAGACGCGTGCGCACACGTACATGCACACACAACAAAAAAATAGACAACAAAATATGAAAGAGAGAGAAGGGCAGAGAGAAAGAGAGAGAGAGAGAGAGAGAGAGAGGGAGAAGAAGAAGAAGAAGAAGAAGAAGAAGAAGAAGAAGAAGAAGAAGAAGATGAAGAAGAAGAAGAAAGAGACCCCAAAACTGAGAGAGATAGGGAATGAAAGACATATGTATAGGGAGGAATTCTCATCCTTAAAAAAGCAGTTGTCATAAAGAACAGAGAGAGAGAGGGGGGAGAGGGAGAGGGGGGAGAGAGAGGGGGGAGAGAGGTAGAGAGGGGGGGAGAGGGGGAGAGAGTGAGAGAGAGAGGGAGAGAGAGAGAGAAATATTGCAGCATAGGAAGGAGATATGGCTATTTAAAAAAAAAAGAAAACGAATAAAAAACATGGTCTTGAGTGGATTTGTGAAGTGAATGTCACGGAAGGGTCAAGCTGACCACAACTTAGTGACAAATACGGCAGTATAATGTCGTTTGTTATTTAGCCGTGGGTCAACCTTGATCAAGGTGATATTTGACCTTATGTAATTCCCACCGTGACCGTCCCTTATGTATGATTATATTATCGAATGTGCTTTTTCGTTTATTTGAATCAGTGGTTTTCCATAAGGGCCCTTTATGGCCCTTGGGGATCCATGTGAGATTTTGTTGTTAAAATTTATCTGCAACATATTGCTTCTACTTCTTTTTAACAATTTTTTAAAATACAATTTCTATAAATACTTCGTTATAAAAATATTTAATATGATTTTTCTTAAGCTTGTTTCCCAGCTACATGGTTCCGGGTTCAGTTCCACTGCGTAGCACCTTAGGCAAGTGGTTTCTAAGATAGCTCCGGGCCGAAACTGAAAGAAACGTATACTTTCATGCTTTTATTCTTTTACTTATTTCAGTCATGTAACTGCGGCCATGCTGGAGCACCGCCTTTTTAGTCGACACATCAACTCCAGGACTTATCCTTTGTAAGCCTACAACTTATTTTACTGGTTTCTTTTCCGAAACCGCTAAGTTACAGGGATGTAAACACACCAGCATCGGTTGTCAAGCGATCGTGGGGGGACAAACAAACAAACAAACATATACATACACACACACACACATACACACATAAATATAACGGGCTTCTTTCAGTTACCGTCTACCAAATCCACTCACAAGACTTTGGTCGGTCCGAGATTATAGTAGAAGACACTTGCCCAAGATGCCACGCAATGGGACTGAACCTGGAGCCATGGGGTTGGGAGGTAAGCTTCTTATCACACTGCCACGCTTGCGTCTATGTGTGCATGTGTGTGTGTGTGTGTGTGTTTGTGTGTGTGTGTGTGTATGTGTGTGTGTGTGTGTGTGTGTGTGTGTGTGTGTGTGTGTGTGCGTGTGCGTGTGTTTGTATTTGTGTCTGTTCCCCCACTACCGCTGGACATACCCGTAATTTAGTGGTTCGGCAAGAGTACTGAGGTTGATTCATTTGACTAAAAATTCTGCAAGGTAGTGCCCAGCATGGCTGCAGTCTAATGACTGAAACAAGTAAAAGATAAAAGACTGAACGGCTAGGAGGGTACATATAAGAATCAAAGGATATTATAGGTAAAAAAAGAAGTGGTTAAAGAACACTGATTTAAAGCAGTGTGCTCTGATCTGAGAAACATTTGACAGTTATTTCTAGCAAATTAAGTTCGATATATTTATAGATGTTGTTTAATCCCAAATCAGTCTTGGTGGAAAAGAATTATAATCGTAAAGCTTCCAGCCGTACTCGTCAAGCCCTGTTTTAAGACATGCCGTACTTAAGGCTGCATATATTTAATGGATCTTGCCTTAGGGTGTTGTTTGTGGGAGATATCGCTACTATATCTAGCAAAACAAGGGACAACACAAAGGCTCCTTAGTTGGTTCATGCAGAAGAGAAAGAGAGATGATTGTTGATTGACCGGACCGCCGTATGTTAATGGTACTTGTTTATCTTATAAAATCTCACCGACAGCGTAAGGATAAATTTGATAAGCCAGTAAATGAAACCTCTACTTGCTAGAAATAGCAGTCAAGCTTGCATCAATGTCTTTAAAAGAAAGGACATACTAGAAAATGTGGGTCTCAGTTACACTGTGTCTGAAAAACAGCACGGGATTGTCTCGATTAGAACGGCTTTATTATAGAGCCACTGGTTGGAGATTATCTGTGGCTAAACAACACACTACCGAGATAAAGATAGCTCTACAACGAAAGGGGACATAACTTTTTTTTTTTTAGTTTAATGACCAATTGTATAACTTCAAGGAGCGAATAGACAAAATTGTTAGAGACTGAAGACGTTGTGTTATTTTTTTCTGGGTGACTGCTTTCAATTCGATTCTTGTCGAGGTTAGCTTCGCTCTTCGTCATTCCGGGTCGATAAAATAATCATCTTTTCCTGGTGCAGTAAAGTGGTTGAATTTGTAAAGCATCGGACAAGATAATCTACGGTAGACTTAATCCGTCAGCCAGTTTTACATCAAAACCTCATCCTTGGGTACCCCTCAACGGGGTTCATTCTGTTGTTAAGTTTCTGGCCCACGGAATCAAGAGAACTTCCTCCTAAACTTGAAAAAAATATATGATCATGAGCACGCTCTCTGGTACTTAATTTACCAAACTCTGTTCGTATTAGGTATATTATCGATCCTTTCAATTAATTACAGGGAAATCTTTCGGTATTCTTTCATGACGTCATTTGAAAATCGTTCGACAATTTACGAAAAAAACAATTAGTCCTTATTCCTTTAATTATTTTAATGTACTGGTTAAACTGACATTGCGTCTGATCTGCACGAGAGAGCTGAACAGTCAAGCACACACTCACAAACGCACGCGCGCTTCCCCCCACACACATGCACACACGTAAATACACATACATATATCCTTTTTCGGTGGTTTTACGAATCGCTTGACTTCAGCTCTCGTGCAGATCAAAGACCAACGTCATATTTACCAGCACATACAAAAAAAATTCAAGAAATATATATATTTTTTCCGTAAATTGCCGAACGATTTTAAAATGACATCATGTACGAATAACGAAAGATTGCCAATAACTGGTATTTATTTAATCGAACCTCAATAAAATGATTTGTACATATCTTACCGGAACTCCAATGCACGAATGGCATTTTTACTATATATCTAACTGGAATCTCCTTTTATCAGAACATCCATACTTGACTCAATTACCCAATGCACAATTGATAGATATTTTTCGGTCTTAATAAATTATTGATACTTCTCAAAATCTCAAAACGGTATTAGCACTTAGCGACTTAAATGCATCTCTCGTATATATAAGTGGTACTTAGTTTATCGGTTCAAATTCATAACCTGTTCTTATTTAAGCAAGGGGAGATAACCGAAAGGCTAAAATGTACTCTCCAAGATTTAAATTAATAATTTGATGAATTTTTACTGAATATTGGAATCTTTGCAGCAGCCATGGCAAAATAGAAACGCAATATCTGTAACAAAATTAATGGCCTGAAGCAAACCGTGGATGACCGAAGTAAAACATTGAGTACCAGTTGTCAAGCGGTGACGGAGAGGACAAACGCAACACAGGCACACACGAAAACACATATAAATGAAGATGGGTGGCATAACGGTTAGCGGTGTTGCACTCACAATAATGGTTTGGATTGCCGAACCGGACGGTGCATTATGGTCTTAACGAAAACAATTCATTTCACATTTCTCCAACTGTGAATGAATAATCCTTTGGTAGATTGGCGTCCTTTTCGGGAGGAATGTTATGATTTCGGACATTTATACGCCGGGGAAACTGGATAAGTACCCCTATAAGTCCTAGGACTTGAGATGGCATTGTTCGTGGTATTGATGATGATGGTATATATACATGGACATATATATATATATATATATATATATATATATATATATATATATATATATATATATATATATATATATATATATATATATATATATATATATATATATATATATATATATATATATATATATATATATATGCATATATATATATATATCTGTATATATATATCTATATATATATATGCATATATATATATCCCTCTTCCCTCTCTCTCACTCTCTTTCTCTTCCTCTCTTTCTCTTCCTCTCTTTCTCCCCCCATACCCACCTTCCCGCTCTCTCAATCCACCTTCCCTCTCTTATACCCACCCTCTCTCCTCCCTTTCTCTCCCCTCCCATACCCATCTTCCCCCTCTTCCCCCTCTCTTACATCCACCTTCCCCTTCCCCCTTCATCGTCAACACCCCCTCATAAGCTCATCCCACCACACCCCAACACACTCATACTCTACCTTCCCACTCCACCCCATCCAATTCCTTACACCCACCACCCACCCCTACCCACATACCCCACCCTACCCACAGACCCCTACCTCTACCCCACCCTCAGCCTAACCCACACTCCACCCATGCCTTCCCCACCTCCCAACACACTCACATCACACCACACCAATACCCTCGCATCACACCACGCACACACTACAACTGACCAAGTGCTTTCTCCCTTCCCCATTTTCACACTACATACGTCAAGATCACCAGCATTCTATCTCCCACACACAGCCCCTCGTTCTTCGATCACCGTTTGTTATCTCCCCCTTTTCTTAGCTCTCCTGAAAAAAGAATTTCTAACTTCCGGTCAGCCATTGTTATGATCAGCCATTATTATGATTGACCGTTGACTGGACACTATTCAATTTTTTTTCTCCGTGTTTTTCTCCTTGTCTCCATATTCTTTCTGTTGAAGAGCGTAGCTCGAAACGTCAAAAACTTTCCGTATTCCCGAGCGTCATACTAATACATCCTTTTGTTATTTACACCACCTGTCCTCGTCTGTTGTTGTTTTTTCGTATATTCTCCCATATATATATATATATATATATATATATATAAAATATACAAGAATAAGGGCAGAGAATCGTCAATTAATAATAGAATTAATAATTAACAATTCTGCCAAGTAGTTCAGTATGAAAAAACCTTTATCGGTAAGACTATTTATCATTATAAATATACAGGGATTAGGGTTAGGGTTGCTTCTCCAACATACTGAAAATTTAGAAATAGCAGTCAAAGAACTACTGATTCCAAACTACAAATTTTCTCTAAAGTGGATGGCGATATTTATAGCACACATAGAACAACTGACCAAGTGCTTTCTCCCTTCCCCATTTTCACACTACATACGTCAAGATCACCAGCATTCTATCTCCCACACACAGCCCCTCGTTCTTCGATCACCGTTTGTATTTATATATATATATATATATGCTTATATATATGCATATATATATGCATATATATATATACATGCATATATATATAATATATATATATATATATTATATATATATAGATAGATAGATAGATAGATAATAACAACAATAGATGGAGCAAAACGCATATAAATAAAACTTCCTTTAATTCCAATTAAAATTATATGCCTTTTGCTCCATTTATTGTTATTATTCATATCTACTCAAAATGCATCACTTTAACTTGGTATCTCTACCTATAAAACGGG
>NC_142937.1:42697592-42702592 GCF_046866305.1 Octopus bimaculoides | reverse complement strand
CAAGTCCCAAAATATTACATTAGACTCCATTCAATTCACTAGTTCTCGACTGGTATGCAAACATATAAATACATACGTATGTATACACAAATAGATGTACACATACATACATACATACATACATACATACATACATATATATATATATATATATATATATATATATATATATATATATATATAACGTGAGAGAGTTAGGGGTTGGGGGTACAACCCACTAAGGGATAGTATCTATCCAGTATATATATATATATATATATATATATATATATATATATATATATATATATATATATATATATATATATATATATCTTTGTATATACATATGTATAATTTTATATGTATGCATACAAAAGTTACGGACTGGAGTAGATAAGATCCGGGCTACATATGTTTCATAGCAAGCGGAACCCCCGAAATGGTAAATATCCAGGCGAGGTGTATACCGCAAGCTACTCTTCAGGCCAAGATATCCTTGGTCTGAAACATATGTAGTCCGGATCTTATTTACACCATTCCGTAACTCTTGCATTCTTATTCACACACCCGGCAACCCTAGTCGCCTAACGTGGAATATAAAAAGAACTTTCTTTTAGATAATTGTTCTTCCATTCAAAAATATCCACAAATTCCTGTCTCAATAAACAACTACTGTCCCTGAAAGTTTTTTTTTTTTAATATTTAGTACGGATAGCTTGAAGCTAACTTTCTTTCTATACCTCGAGCCTTGGATCTTACATTTATGTGTGTGTGTGTTTGTTTGTTTGTCCCCACTCCACTGTTGCTTGTTTATATCGCCGTGTGATACCGACTCGTCAAAAGAAGCCTATGCAATAAGTACTAAGCATTAAATACGGAAAAATACATAAGTCAATTTCTTCGATTTAACCGTACAAGGTGGCACCCCAGCATGACCGTAGTTCAATGACTGAAACACACACAAACACGCACGCGCACACACACACACACACGCACGCACACACACACACATAGGTGAAGGTGTGACTGTGTGGTAAAATGTTTGCTTCCCAGCCATATGGTTCCAGGTTCACTCTCACTGCGTAGCACTTTGGGCAAGTGTCTTCTACTATAGTGGATGTGGTAGACGCCCACCGTATATATATTGTATATATGTGTGTGTTTGTGCCTACCTTTGTCTCCACCCCACCACACACCCACACGTACCATCGCTTGACAACTGATGTTAGTGTGTTTACGTCTCCGTAACTTAGCGGTTCGGCAAAAGAAACCGATAGAATAAGAAGCAAACTTACAAGGAATAAAGGTGGCGAGCTGGCAGAAACATTAGCACGCCGGGTGAAATGCTTAGCGGTATTTCGTCTGTCTTTACGTTCTGAGTTCAAATTCCGCCGAGGTCGACTTTACTTTCATCCTTTGGGGGTCGATAAATTAAGTACCAGTTGCGTACTTGCTAATCGACTGCCCCCCACCCCGGCCCACCTTAAAAAAAAAAAAAGAATAGGCCGTGTGCCTAGAGTAGAAAAGACTTTGAACGAATAAGTCCTGGGGTCGATTTCTTCAGCTGAAACTCTTTAAGGTGGTACTCCAGCATGCCTGCAATCAAATGACTGAAACGAGTAAAAGAATAAAAGAATCTATCTATCTATCTATCTATCTATCTATCTATCTATCTATCTATCTATCTATCTATACATACATACATACATATGTGTGTATGCGTGTGTATGTGTGTGTGTACGTATATTTATGCACAAATACTAATACACACACGCACACACACACACACACACACACACACACGCACGCACACACACACACACACACACAATAAGAGAAGGGATATAGAATGAAACAAGTTTGTAAATTAAGTTTTCGAGTTTAACAATTTACAATTGAGTCTCTGCAACTTCCACCAACCCTACCACGACCACCACCACTAATAATATTTTGAAAATTGCTATTTGTTGGAACATCGCTATTATTGGTGTTCATCGCGCTGGTAACGTTGTTGTCGTTGTTGTTCTAGTCGTTGTTGCTCTTGTTGGCGTCGCCGTAGTTTTCCATTGTGCTTGCTCCTTTTTGTGGATATCATTCTTGAAGTCTTTTCTTTTCAGAATCCTGATTGTTACTCATGCTCTACACAAAAGAGCCTTCCTACGCAGATAAACACGCACAAACATGCAGAAACGCATACACAGATGACCATACAAATACAAACACAAACATACACGAACACACACACACACAAAAGTGTGTGTGTATGTGTCTGTCCATCTGTCTATCTCTGTCTGTCTGTTTGTCTTTCTTTTCTCTCTCCCCCCCCTCTCTCTCTCTCTCTTATACATGCATGCATGTTTACAAATATTTCGTTGAATGTTGAACCTTCACAAATCATCTCTCCATGTTTGTTGGTTCCGATTTTCAGACCATAGTGAAAAACCGACTCAAAACAAGACAAACATATGTGATCTATAATGTGAAACAACGGATTTACATGTATTTTTTACAGAATTCAATAATACACCATCTTGTTTCTGTTCTTCCTCTTGTTGTCGTTGTTCGTAGAGGCCAATCCTTTTATTCTTTCTATTTTCCTTACTCTTTCTCCGTCTGTCTATCTATCTATCTGTCTGTCTGTCTGTCTGTCTGTCTGTCTGTCTGTCTGTCTGTCTGTCTGTCTCTCTCTCTCTCTCTCTCTCTCTCTCTCTCTCTCGCTCTCTTTCTCTACCTCTTTCCATGTCTATTTATTCTTCCTTATTTTCTCTTGTTTCTTTTCGCCCGCTGTTTATTTCTTTCTCCTCCAAGTACAACGCTACTAACATTAAGTTTTCGAGTTTAACAATTTACAATTGAGTCTCTGCAACTCCCACCAACCCTACCACTGACATTATTACAATGACGTTAGGGCATTTAATCAGTCCTTACGTTCTGAGTTCAAGATTTCGCCGAGGTCGACTATGCCTTTTATCCTTTCGGGGTCGATCAAATATGAACCAGCTGAGCACTGGAGTCAATGTAATCAACTTAACCCTCCCCCGAAATTGCTGGCTTTGTGCCAAAATTTGAAAGTATTGTTACGATGACGTTTAAAGAGGCGATCTGGCTGAAACGTTAGCACGCCGGACAAAATACTTATTGACATTTCTTCCGGTTCTTTATATTCTAAGTTCAAGTGAAGCCGATGTTGACTTTGTATTTCATCCTCCCGGGGTCGATATATAAATACCAGTTCATCCCTGGTGTCGATGTAATCGACTTACTCCTCTTCTAAATTTCAAGCCTTGTGCCTATAGTAGAATTATTACAATGACGTCAACATTATTACCGTGACAGCAACACTCTTCTTTTGACACAGGCATCAATGTCACTATTACCATGTCATTATTACCATGTCATTATTACCATGTCACCCTTACTATTACATCGATACCGACACTATCACCATCCTTTTACCTTGCTATCAACATTATTATATTATTAACAACATCATTATATTGTTCCTAACACTATTACATTGACAGCAACACGATTGCCTAACATCTACACTAATATCTTTCACCAACAATATTACCTAAAATTATTACATAATGTGAACATTATTACACTGTTACCGATATTATTACAATAACAGAGACACTAGTTTGATATTTGATTTATACAATTTCATTTCTCTATTGAATAAATATGAAAAGACATCAGAGGATAGAGATTCACGATTTAATATTTAAAACATCTTTATTGAGTCTTAAAGTGTCAATGTTTAGCTTCAAGTAAGTTTTAACCGTTACGACATCATTATTCGCATATGGATGTATTTAATAGTTTACTTATTACTATTCAGATCGCTGTGTTAATGTTTATTGGAGGCATAAAAAAAAGAAAAAATGTATCCTATCGAGTGAGTGATATATATAATTTAATATACAGAGGATTTAGATGCGAACTACTGTTAATTTCATGCCTCTGATAACACTATGATCGGACAAGCTTGTAAAGCTTTGCATGTATTTTCTAGTAATCATTCAGGATCCTTACGCTATAAGGCTTGACCGACTATTTTATTGTCAGAGGCCTGAAACTAATGGTAGCTCGCATTAATGGTTAGAGCACTCAGACAGTATCTGAGGAGTACGGGGTAAATACCCAATCTTTCTCTGTCTTTTACACAACTATATTACGTCTGAAATTTACTTTTTGTCTGTAAAATACCAACAAATACGGCGCTTCCAAAGTTTGTTTATAAAATACCCGCTTATTCGAGAAGCTATCATTTAGCATTAAAGTTGGCAGTATTTTCTGTCAGGAGCCGTTTAGCATAATGGTTAGGGCATTCAATCGGTATTTGAGGAGTACGATGTTCGACTCCCCGTAAACACCCGACTAGCAACTTTTTTTCTCGTCTTCTAAGGGGGTAAATACCCATCCTTTCTCTTTGCTGTATTCACAGCAACACTGCATTCGAAATTAGCTTTCTTTTCTGTTATATCTATCTATCTATCTATCTATCTATCAATTTATCTATCTATTTATCTATCTATCTATCAATTTATCTATCTATTTATCTATCTATATAAGTTGCTGTTAGGCACAGCGTATTTCGTTTTGCAGTCATGATGTACTAGAAAGTTTTTGTTTCGCCATCACATTGTTCCAAATAAGGTCTTATATATAAAATACGGCCGTTGGAATGGCTGTGTCTTTCGATCAACATGAAGATGAGATGGGAAAAGAGGAATGACTTGAATCAATACTCAGATGGAACCAGAGATGTGCTGTTTTTAAAAGAAAATTTTATGTAGAAAAGAGATAAATCTCTTCTTGGATAAGGCGAACGCCTAACAAGAAAGAATAAGAGAGAAAAAAAGTGAGCATGCCCCACTGGATGTATCGTAATTCGTTTTCGTGAAGAACAGGATACAAATGAATTGAAAGCATAGATGAACAGAAGAGAAATCAAATGACGTGTGCAACAGACAAGCCTACGTTAGTAGGGTCATGTGACGTGCATGTCGCCC
>NC_142937.1:42692592-42695092 GCF_046866305.1 Octopus bimaculoides | reverse complement strand
TCTCACACACACATACATACATGTATACATACGTACATACATACATACATACATACATACATACATGCATACATACATACATTCATGCATACATTTCATACAATCTCATTCTAGTGTTTAATCAATTTGGATTTCGCGTTGTCTTGTCATTCTTTATAATAATTATGAAATCTAAACATTTTTTAAATATTTCCGTATCGAATAATTTATAACTGATTAGAGAAGTTTGTTTTAATTATATGTTATATACACTAATGCCAAACTTAGGGTGGATTCTCAGTTCGATGACGTATTCACAAAAAAATGTCAAACCTGAAGCATATTGTAAACGAATTTCTTGATAGTATTTTCAACATTATGTGTTAGGAGAGGGTATAAACATATATTTCTCTTGCAAAAGAGAGACAGGTACATTAATTGAAATTGAACCAATTATATGTTCAGAATTCTATGACTATGTTACCCATTAAACTACCGATAACCTCTTTCTTTCTCGCATCGTACTCGAGAAAATTTGTTGAATTTAGAGAGAGTTAAATTTGCATCTGAGGAGGGTTTGGATAAGAGAGAGGGAGTAATGGTTTATCGTGGGTGTTGTCAACCATTTGGTCGGTCATTACACATGGAAGTAGAAGGAAATCAAAAAGGTAGTCAAAATGGTAGTTTATTGAGATATTGGGATAGATTGAGTCGTTACCACCTATGTGAAGATGCCTGTCTTTAACATATAGTTGTGAGTATCTATGTGATAATTAAGGAGTAAAGACCTGTCTTTATCAAGTAGATATATTAATATAGCAATATTGAGAAATATTTGAAAAACTCTTAAGTCAATCAATGAAAAATGTGTGAAACTCATGAATTTATATTTAAAATGTACTCAGATTTTGAAGCTAATTGATGAATAAATACAAAAAGAATTTCAAAGGCCCCCTTAGCTTTCATATAAACACTAGAGTTTCTTAAGGTATTTCTTGTCTCCCTTCTCTTGGTCTCTACAATGCATAACACACCTCCTTATCACAGCCTACACTCTACTTCTTCCTGCATTCATTAAATCCCCTTAATATTGGTACCCTCGTTACTTGCCACAGCTCAGAAATTTCATGGGAACTAGCTTATTACTTTGGCTGCTTTTCATACTGTCAGACTTCCTAACCAGTCTGGGCAGCTGAACAAGGTAATCCCGGAGAGCTAAACAGGACTACCATTATACCGCACTGTTTTTGGCACATAAAATGCTATTCCGTCTTTTGATGATGATATTTTTCTAATATACATAGAAACAAACATAAGCACACATACTATAAGACCGGCAAGAAGTTGCATGAATGAAGAAAGTCTTTCGTTTTCAGTTCATCATCTGTTTTTCTGTTAAAAATTTACTTCGAACAGGACCGTTCCAAGAAAAGAAACTAAAAATTCATTGGAAAGTTCTGCTCAAAGCAGAACAATATCTCTTAAGAGAAAAACAAGAATATACATGCGAAGTGGTGATTGCTCAAGTGTTAATGTTGGCAGTTCATTTCACAAGACAGCATTTTGACAATATGGAGATTCTGCCAAACTGAAGCATTTTCGGCCGTGACGCTTCACTGCCGACGTCGCTAAGTTGTTGACACTCAGTCTGCACACCAAGTTTTCTGTATCTGATCTCCTTTTACTGTCCCAGAGCAAATCTAACTATGATGATATCATTAGCCGAAAATTCGGGATACATGTATTATAATTTCATTGCAGAGATTTTTCGCTGGTGTCATAACATACGCTTATAAAGATCTTTTTTGTGTTGAAGAAAGACAGTCAGCGTTCAAACTGAGGCGGACACTCGCACAGAGAAGCACACTCACACACTCACACACACATACACACACACACACACACACACACACACACACACACATAAACACAAACACAGATACACAAATATATTTATATATATATATATATACAAATACGTATATGTTCGTGTATGTACGAATGTGCGTGCGTGCGTGTGTATATATATATTTATATGTATGCATGTGTGTGTGTATATATAGACATATATATATATATATATATATATATATATATATTGTTTACAGTCCCAATATAGGTAAGACCAAAAAAAAGTACCCCATTCATGTTATATAAATCTGGCAATTTACTGTATCTTAAAAACATGAAATTGTAATTTGTATATTAAATGCTATACACGCCCCCCCCCACACATATATACATATACATATATATATATATATATATATATATATATATATATATATATATATATATATAGATAGATAGATAGATAGATAGATAGATAGATAGATATATAGATATATAGATAACTTCTTTTATTAGTCACACAGGGCTGCACACAGAGGGGACAAAGATGAATACACACGCGTAAAACACCCACATAAACTTGTATATATACATGTGTGTGTGTGTGTGTGCGTGTACACAGAGAGAGAGAGAGAGGGAGAGAGAGAGGGAGAGAGAGGGGGAGAGAGAG
>NC_142937.1:42670092-42677592 GCF_046866305.1 Octopus bimaculoides | reverse complement strand
TGTATATATATATATATATATATATATATATATATATATATATATATATTATATATAGGCTATATTAAATCTCTGAGCGTGATGTAAACAGTAGCAATACGGAATCGTACCATATAACTGCCAACTAAGTGTGGCGTCCTATACGGGACAGTGCTACTGACGTTTATAGCCCCGGAAAGACATCGCTTCTAGCTGGCTAATGACACACATTCTGTGTCGGATTAGTATTTGCGAGGGGGGGGGGTCATCGCTCCCATCCCTAGCCTTACGTGATACATACATATATAACTACATACTTGTGTATATATTATATATATTCCTTTATTCTTTTATTTGTTTCAGTCATTTGACTGCGGTCATACTGGAGGACCACCTTTAGTCGAACAAATCGACTCCAGGACTTATTCTTTGTAAGCCTAGTACTTATTCTATCGGTCTGTTTTGACGAACCGTTAAGTTACAGGGACGTAAACACACCAACATCGGTTGTCAAACGATGGTGGGGGACAAACACAGACGTACACACACACACACACACACACATACGATGTGCTTCTTTTAGTTTCCGTCTATTAGACCCACTCACAAGGCTTTGGTCGGACCGAGGCTATAGAAGACATCTGGCCAAGGTGCCACACAGTGGGACTGAACCGGGAACCATGTGGTTGGTAAGCAAGCTACTTACCATACAGCCACGCCTGCGCCTATAAATGAAAATTGAAATGGCAAAATAGTATCCCCATTCCGTGTTTAAACAAGAAAATATGCTTAAATTATATGAGCACTTACAACACATATTTCGACAAAATCTGACCAATTAAGGTATTAAGAGAGGTGGTGGGGAGAGACATCTATGAGCTAAATTACCAGAACCAATGCGGAAAAGAATCCTCAGATGCATGCAATATATATATATAGAATCTATACGAAGTGTATGTTGGTGGTGTGAAATAAGTAGCCTAGCTTAGACAAATGTAAATGATAATTACAATGTAGTAGATATTAATATATTAGCTGGCACTATAAGCAATAAGCTGTGGTATTAATAAGACCAGACAGAAATTATAGAAAAATATCCATTAAATTGCACCACCGCCACCGCCGCCAACACCGCCTCCGCCACCGCCGCCACCGCCGCCACCGCCACCGCCGCCTCCACCGCCACCGCCGCCACCACCGCCACCGCCGCCACCGCCGCCGCCGCCGCCGCCGCCGCCACCACCGCCGCCGCCACCGCCGCCACCGCCGCCACCGCCGCCACCGCCGCCACCGCCACCGCCGCCTCCACCACCACCGCCACCACCACCACCACCACCACCACCACCACCACCACCACCACCACCACCAGCATTTTCAAATGAAAGTAGGTTCTGTACAGGTTGCGTTTGTCACAGAGAGTAGACGAGGGGAAATAAAAAAGATTGTTGCGATTACAGAAGTAGTATGAAATCACCCCTGGAAACATTAAACGTATAAATACACACACGCATGCATACACATACATATAGTCTCACCTGCGCTCACGCACACACATACATACACACACACATACAAGCATACACAGATATACACACACACGCATAAACACACATGCATGCAAGCATACACACATATACTTACATACATAAGCAGTCTTGCACACATATACATGCACACATATATCATGTATATACTTACACATACATTACTGTACGCAAATTATGCTAAATGTAATGCAAAAGTAAGCATAACTTCTTTATTTACCGACGTAACTCGTTCAAATTGCACTGATTGGTAGAGTGATACTTCTTGTTTGATGGTGACTCTTATTCTTGCTCTTCATCATTGTTGGCAAATAATGAGTTTCAAGTTAAAGCAATATGCCGTCATTGAGTTCTAGGCGAAGAAGGGGTGCAGATTGTCCGTTTATGCACAGAAGAGCTACTCCTTGTTTTACGGTTATTGCATCATTGGCAAGAGCAATGTATACAGATAGATTAAATTAAAAAATTAAATGCGCCCTTTTAAGGCCTAGCCAGGCTCATGTTCCCGGTTTCTCGGTTTCAATGGCGTATGTGTTCCCCAGCTGGACAGGACGCCAGTCCATCGTAGCGTTACTCATTTATGCCAGCTGAGTGGATTGGAGCAACGTGAACACAACGCGTCGCCCGGCCCAGGTATCGAAACCACAATCTTGCGACCATGATGCTGATACCCTCACCACTAAGCCACGCGCCTTTACAAACAGATAGATGAATGAGTTTAAAGAAGGGGAAAATAGTATTTATGACAAAACATGTAGTGGGAGAGAGTCAAGTATGACTACTAATAAGAATCACCATTAAGGGTATGAAATGATTCGTGCGATCAAATGACTCACAATTCGTGACCGTGATGCACAACTGGACTGTGCTCACAGTACAATATAGAAGATGGCAGAAGGTTTTGGGTATCAGAAAGTATATGAAAGATGGACACCTCGTTAGCTGACACACAATTTGAAGAACAGTAAGGTGGAAGCCAGCTCTGATCTGATGGGATTTTTTAAAACCAACGATCACAAGATGTCTTTCATCTGATCTGCTGATAGGAGATGAAGATGAGTGAAACGATCGTTGTGATTGATAAAGAATCTCGTAAATTTCATTTTCTAATACACAAACACACATGTAGATATGTGTGTGCGTGTATGTGTGTATGAGTGTGTATGTACGCATATGTAACTTTTACAAAATTTGCAATGCGTACAAGCCAGGAAATAAAAATCTTGCTTATGTTATTTGGTGCTCCTCAGGGAGAATATGAAATAATAAATAATTTCAATCAATTAAGAAAGCATTTCTCGAATGAATTTACACTCTATGGAAAAGATAATGTGCCTTTTGAAGCAAGCAATATATAGCTATGGACATATGTTTCGCTTCGTTTTACCTTCTCAGCATACTGTAATTCCTTTTGTTCTTTACTATGCAAATCACTACTGTTAATGTACCAAATGAACATGCGTAAATGTACGATTTCTGAACACCAGCAAAGTTGGCAATGCATTATTCATTACTTGTGATCAAAGTGTACCAATGCCTGTGTTTTATCTTCAGCAGAATTTACAAACAACAATATATACGCTACAAAATTCGAGAAACTGGGTTTACGAAGCTTTGGCTCGGGAAGGATCACTAATCATTTTGTTATATACATATATGACGTTCTAAACACCGTATACAATCTAGGTCCGATGTGTGTGATATATATATATATATATATATATATATATATATATATATATATATTCGAAGGGGTACTGAAAAGTTCCTGTCTTTAAGGGCATTGCGAAAGGCTTGGCTGGAGGCTCAGCCTTTCGAGTTCTTTTACAGGGCTTAGAAAAACTGAAGGATCGCTGCAGTAAGTGTGTGAATCTGAAAGAGGAACATGTTGAATAAATTCATAATTAGCTGTTAATCCTGTATTTTCTTTCACCCAAAGCCACGAAGATTTCAGCACCCTCTCGTACACACACACACACACACACACACACACACACACACACACACACACAACGCACATACACGCATATCTATATGTCTATATCTATCTTATTTCGTTATTGCCCACAAGGGGCTAAACATAGAGGGGACAAACAAGGACAGATAAAGGGATTAAGTCGATTACATCGACCCCAGTGCGTAACTGGTACTTAATTTATCGACCCCGAAAGGATGAAAGGCAAAGTCGACCTCGGCGAAATTTGAACTCAGAACGTAACGGCAGACGAAATACCGCTAAACATTTTGTCCGGCGTGCTAACGTTTCTACCAGCTCGCCGCCTTATCTATATCTATGTATCTATCTATCTATCTATCTATCCGTCTGTCTGTCTGTCTGTCTGTATATATATATGAACATATACATATGTGTATGCGTGTGTGTGTGTGTGTGTTTGTTTGTGTGTGTGTAACTATATGTGCATAGATAAATACAGAGAAAAAAAGGGAAAGATACGTACGTAGATAGAAAGATTGATTGATAGATCAGTATATAATTAGTGGTAATGGTGGCAATATTGTTCGTGGTGGTAGACTTAATCTGTTGACCTGTGTAACTCGTCTTGTCCTTAGTGTCATTTGCGGTGTCCGCTTTATTACAAACATTCGGAGCAGGCAAGTTTCCGGTGTGAGGACATTGTCATTCAGTGCTTCCTGTTGCAGCAAACCATGAGTCGGAGTTTCTGTTTTCCTCCCCAACCTCTCACCACAATGACCTCGGATACTCTGCTGAAAGGTCATAGGCATTGTTGATTTTCCTTCTCTGACTAGGCTCGCAAAGAAAACAACGAATTGTCCATCTATCTATCTATCTATCTATCTATCTATCTATCTATCTATCTATCTATGTATCTATCTATATGTCTGTCTGTCTGTCTGTCTGTCTGTCTATCTGTCTGTCTGTCTATCTGTCTGTCTATCTATCTATCTGTCTATCTTTCTGTCTGTCTGTCTGTCTGTCTGTCTGTCTGTCCGTCTGTTTGTCTGTCAAAATGTATGTACGTACGTACGTATGTATGTATATATGCGTGTATGCGTGTCTGTGTGTGTGTAAATATATACATACATATATATGTGTGTATATACATACATATATATTTGTATTATGCATATATGTATCTGAAGTGCAATAGGGTGCAAGAGCCCTGTTTTGCGCCCGCTTTGTTGTTTCCTTCTGTAAGTCGCCTTCTTACGAGCAGTTTCTGAATATTGCATATCGTCGCCTGTACATACAAATGAAAGCTAATTGTTAGAGGAATAAGCTCACGATCATAATGTCTTGGTGGACTGAGGAGTAAGTTGTGTCCTTGAAGAAGACACTTCATTTCTCCATTGCACCCAGCTATAAATAAGTGCAGTCGAAGCTATCACACTCTGGATGATTCGCTGGAACAAGGGTGAGAGGGCTTAGAGGATCTCTATGATTGACGATATGCCTAGTCCTCCAAGTAGATGTTGACAGTAAATGAACAGCCTGACAAGCGGAACTCGTTTCTCCTTCAGAAGCGGTGGAAGGCGCAACAATCAGGTAGCAGAAGATGACAGATGCTATGTAGGCATTCGCACATTTGACTGACACTTCATAGACAGTTTCCTCACAGATAATAGGGAAAGGTAGTGCCAATTATTGTTGGGACCTTCGAGACAGTATCTGCAGAAGTCATCAAGAGGTATATAAAGGATATGGGAATGGAGTGACCAGTAGAACTGCTTTAAAAAAGCTTACCTCCTCGGCACAGCCACAATCATCAGGAAAGTATTAGGTACGAGTTGTAGAGAGCAGATAGCATGTTAACGTGGGCTGCAAATAGCAAGCCCACTACAATTGCAAAACACCAAGAGTTCCAACAAAATCCAAGTTAAAAGAATAATAATAATAATAATAATAATAATAATAATAATAATAATAATAATAATAATAATAATAATAATATCACTGAGCTAAATGACATGATATATGCGGCAGCCACTGCAGCCACAAAAGAAGCAGGATACTCACTCAAACCCATCCGAACAGGAGTTCTACCACCCAAACAGACCTTGTGGATAAATAACATCCAGAACAAAATTAAAAAAAAGAGAAAAGATTTATCGATTCTCAACGAAATTAGTAAACAATCAACACTACTAAGTAACAAGAAGAAAACAAAAATACTGTACAAATACAGCATTACAGAAAAAGACTTACCTGAGGCAAAAGAAAAACTAAAGCAAGACATCCTTGCCAAAGCACAGAGGATCCGCCGGTATGAGAAACGCCAACGTTTCTTTGAACAAAACAAACAGTTCAAATCCAACCCCAAAAAACTCTACCAAGAACTGGGTAAAAATAAAATAGACATTACTTCAGCACCAACAGCAGAAGAACTAGAGAAATTCTGGAAACAAATATGGTCGGTGAAGCAACAACCCCAAAAAAGGACCATTAAAACAACGAACTTAGCACCTGAGCAACTCTGGGCCCCTATAACAACTGAAGAGGTCACCCAGACACTGCAGAGACTAAGCAACTGGAAAGCACCTGGACACGACAAGATCCCCAATTTCTGGTTAAAACACCTGCCAGCAATGCATAAAAAGCTGGCAGAAAACTTTAACAACATAATAGCAGATCCAGAAACAATGCCTGAATGGCTCACAAAAGGGAAAACCATCTTAATCCCCAAATCCACGGAAACGGAGAAACCACAAAACTATAGACCTATAACCTGTCTCCCTACGATCTACAAAGCCTTTACTGCAATAATATCGCAGAGAGTGAGTAAACACCTGGAAAATAACAACCTGTTTCCAGAAGAGCAGAAGGGATGCTGCAAGGGCTCATACGGCTGTAAAGATCAATTATTGATCAATAAAGCCATAACTGAAGACAGCCGCAGAAAGAAGAAAGGCCTCAGTATGGCCTGGGTGGACTACCAAAAGGCTTTCGACAGTGTTCCCCACACGTGGATTCTGGAAACACTAGCCATAAACAAGGTGGCACCAATTATCATAAAATACATAGAGCACTCAATGAACAAATGGCAGACAGTGCTACAGCTCCAAACAAAAGAGGGACTTGTGAAAACGAAAGCCATCCCCATTAGAAGAGGAATATTCCAGGGAGACACGCTCTCTCCACTCCTGTTCTGCCTGGCACTCACACCTTTAACAGAATTGCTAAATAGAACTGGATGCGGTTACAAATGCTATGGAAAAACAGTCAGCCACCTTCTATATATGGATGACCTAAAATTATATGCAAAAAACGACAAAGAGCTAGAAACACTACTACAGACAGTACACGGCTTTACCAAGGAAATAGAAATGAAATTCGGATTAGAAAAATGTGCCAAAGCAACCCTGAAAAGAGGAAAATTAGTTAAAAGTAGCAATATAACACTAGATAAAGCCAATGAAATAAGAGAACTAGACGAAAGCCAACCATATAAGTATTTAGGAGTCAATGAACTAGATAGGATACAACATACACAAATGAAAGAAAAAATAAAGAAAGTGTACTATAGACGAGTTAGATCACTACTAAAAACAGAGCTCAATGCTAAAAACAAGATAATGGGTATCAACACTTTAGCTGTCCCAGTTATAAGCTACAGCTACAACGTCCTTAACTGGACACTAAACGAACTATGTAAAATAGACAGGAAAACAAGAAAAATAATGACAGGATATAGGATGCACCACCCAAAATCTGACATAGAAAGGCTATATATACAACGCACAGAAGGTGGCAGGGGTCTTATACAGCTAGAAAACTATTATAAAATAACCACCATAGGACTGCAAAAATACCTACTCCAGAAGCAAGGGAAACTAATACAAATAGCCACAAAACACGAGCAAAACAAAAAACTGTTTTCAGTATTTAAGGAAGCTGACAAATACAAACAAGAAATCAATCTACCTAACAAATACGAAGAAGAAGAAGAAGAAACAACAAAAGCTATAAAACAAATGAAATCCAAACTAAAACTAGAAC
>NC_142937.1:42632592-42657592 GCF_046866305.1 Octopus bimaculoides | reverse complement strand
AAGCGGAAGAGGATGCGCTCCATTTCGGTGATGGCGCTATCGGGACAAGGCACGACGGTCAGGCGGTATTCGATGACGGACGCGATGTACGCCTCCGCCCGACCATTGCCGGCAGAGTGTGGCCACCCTACTCGTTATCTCGCCCCAGTTCTTCTCCGTTTGCAGGTCCGGACCGAACCAGACTCCGAGCAACTTGACCGGACCGTCCGTCCAGCGTCCCACTACTGAGGCGCTGCCGGACGGTATGGGCTTGCTTCTCCAGGTGCCGAGCAGCAAACCCACCGACTTATCCCGGTTGATTTTCGCTCCCTTCACCGCTTCATAGTCTTTCAGCGTCTAGCCGACAAGCTCGATGTGCTCGTGGCTAGACGCTATGACGGTGACGACGTCCGCGTATGCCGACACGCTCGTCCCGCACCCCAGTTCTCGCGGGATGCCCCTCAGCGTCGCCAGCTTCCGCAGTAGTGGCTCGAGAGTCAATGTCGAAGGGTCCCGATAGACGTCCATTGACGCGAACAGCCGAACGGATGCCTGTGCACAAGGCAGCCATCCAGCCGCGGAAAACGGGACCGAAGCCGGCCGCTTCGAGGATGGCCTCCAAGTATCGATGGTCTACCCTATCGAAAGCTTTGGATTGATCCAAGTTGATCAGGGCCCCACCCATGCCAGGTTCCTTAACTACCCTCTCTATGATGTAGCGCATCAGATGGAGGTTGTCATGGATGCTCCGGCCCGGCACGGCGCACGTCTGCTCCGTGCCGACCAGTTTCTCGATGACAAGCGCCAACCGCTTGGCTAAGACCTTGGCCAAAATTTTCAAGTCTGCATTGAGCAGAGTGATGGGCCTAAAGTTATCTATGGCGTCCCCCTTGTTTGGATCTTTCTTCAGCAGTGTTACCGCTCCTCGGCTCACAAAACCGGGAATGCTCCCGTTCTGCTGCCAGTTGCAGTACACGGCCGCCAAGACGTCTCCAAACAAGTCTGGCATACAGTTGTAAAGCTCGTAGGGCAGACCATCCAAACCCGGAGATTTGTCCGTCGAGCAACCCGCCATCGCGTCCCTCACCTCCTCCGCCGTGATGACCCCTTCGCAGCACTCCGCCTCTCTTGCCGAGAGTCGTGGCAAGCTGTGCAGGTAGGCACTAAAGTCAACCCTGCCTTCTCGCTCGCCACTCCTCCCAAACAGTCGGACAAAATGCCGCTGAAACGCCTCGCACATCTTGCTCGGCTCGAGCAATTCGCGCTCCCGTTCGTCTACCAGAGACCGGATGGTGGCTCTGTTACCCTGCTGCGCCTCCGCCACCCGGGCCTCTTGTGCGGCTCCAACGCCTTCATTCCTCAGAGCACGCATCCTTGTCCTGACAGCACACCCTTCGTGTTTAGCATTGAAGTGTTGGTCGAGGGCCAACCTCGCCGCTAAAACGTCGGATGCGATGCCACTTCGCAATGCCTCTTCTAACTTTATCACTAGCTCCCCCTCTACTCTGTTCCTCTCTACAGCTAGTGCCCTGCTATACCTTATTGCTTCCGCCCTTACTGCTCTCTTGAGGGCAAACCACCACTTGTTGTTGACGATGGCTCCCGTCAAAGCCCTCTTTACTAACGTGCTAATCCGGTCTCTGAAAACCTGTTTCGACGGGAAAGACGCGTTTAGTTTCCAGTAACCGGGACCCTGCCTATGTGCCTTATCTAAGTCTAGCGTACACGTCACAAGTTTGTGATCCGTGTAGCTGACTATGTGGAACTGTGGACATCCTAAACTATCTCTATCTCTTGTCCTACACACTATCCTATCTAGATACGATCTCGACGACCCAATGCGGTTGCTCCAAGTCCACGTTGGCACATTTGGATGGTCGAGTCGGTACCTGTCAGACAACTGCAAGCGTCTGAGCAGGTCTATGAGGCCTTTGCATCCCCTTCTAGTTTTGTCACTCCCCACGTAGTCTAGATGCGTGTCCAAGGTAGCATTCCAATCCCCCACTAAAAGTAAGGAATACTTCTAGACGTCGAAAGAAGTCCGACAGACCTGTTAAATGAGGCACATAAACTGCCAGCAACCGAAAAGCGCCTCCATCGCTGCCGTCCACATCTAGGACAACCAGTCTACCCTCCGTGTCCGCAAATATCGTCTTTACTTGGAGATACAGACTCTTGCGAAAAAGAACCGCCGTGCCACTACCGCTCATCCTCGGCAGACAGGGAGAAAAATAAATGTTAAACTGTCCGCCAAACATGGACTTTAGGGCCCGCGGCTCATGGAGTCTGGTCTCACTAATGGCTATGATATCCAAATTGTGTGACTTGATGTCATTTAAGAGGTACCCTTGTTTCCAAGGGGACCCCAAGCCACGCACATTCACACAACCAATCTTCACCATGATTCTATTTATACGTGTGCTTTAAAGCACAAAACAAAAAGAACAGATGTTACTTACCGTTCGAAAGTTTTGTTTCCTCCTTGGATTTTTCACCAAGGAGGCTATTGTACAATTTCTTGCACAAATATTTTTGACATCCCCCTACCGAGTTGGGGTAGAGGGATTTTATTGTGTTGTGTAATGCTGGTGTTACATGGTAGATTTTAATGTGTTTTGGCGGTGTTGTACGTGGGTAGTTGTTGGTTTTGATGTCATTATCTGTGATGTTTGTTTTAGAGTTGATGTAATTCATCAACTCTGTGTTTGTACTGTCTATTGCTGTTAGCATTGTTTTTGGTGTTTTATCATTGATGTTTATTGTGTAGGAGTTGGGAGTGTTTTCGGGAGATGTGAATCTCCCTGCTTTGTTGTTGTTCGTTTTTCTTTTTTTGCTCCTCTTCCTCCTTCCTTTTTGGGCTATTTTCCATTCCTCAGTACTTGACTCGTCTTCAGATGAAAACTCTGAGGAATCGGAAAGAGGTAGGGGCATGTTGTATGCTTCTGTGTTTGCTTGTGTAAGTGGTTGTATTGTTGTTTTTGTTGTTGCTGGTTGTTGAATTTTTGGTTGTGGTGTAAGTGATGTGGGGGAAGGGGTATCAGTTTTTGTATTGTCTTTTCTTTTTTCGTCTTCTTTGTTTGTTAATTTTGTAGTTTTTGTTGTATTTTCTTTCGTTGATGTTGTTGATGTTGCTTTTATTGTTTTTTGTGTGGATGGCGGTGTGGGCATCAAGGCTTTTTTTGTGTGTTTAGTTAGTTCTTGTTGTTGTTGTTGTGTTTTTCGGGCAGTCGGACACTCCTTTTTGAGGTGTGCCTCGCTGTCGCATAAGTAACAGCGAGGCCGCCTGCCCTCTACTACTATATGCAACTTTTGGTTTGTTGCCAAACTGATGTATGGTGGGATTTTTTTGATTTCTTGTTAGTTTGTGTGGAACAAGATTTGTATGCTTTTTCCGGTCCAATTGCTTTCTCCAATGTTTATTTTCAGTATGTTAATGTTGTCCATATCAACACATATGGCCGATATCAACCATAGTGTGTCTATTGTTGGAGGTGCGTGCTTTATTGTTACCTTTGTTACCTTTTGGCCAAGGTAACTGGGTAACATTGTTATTTCAGGTGTGTGAAAAGTTAGCGTTGAATACGTCTTCGCCAACTCTTCATTTCGAAAAATCACCTGAACTTGTGCAAATCTATAATAAGTGATATAGGATTTTTTATCCCAAATAAATCTCAATCATCTTTCGATCTTGTCTATACTGGCCTGTTCCGGCCTTCTACTTTTTGTGTTTATTATTTTATAAATTATTGTTTTCCTATTTGTCTCCTCTAATACGTGTTGTGGTATATTCAAATGTAATTCACCGCTTTCTTTGGTAATCAACTTCCTCGTTTCTATAATTTCCTTTGTCGTGTAGGACACAACAGTTTCACTTTGCTTCAAAGCTTCAGCAAAGTTTTTGTTTTTGTTATTGTTGTTATTGTTGTTGCTGGTGCTGGCACTGGTATTGGTGGCAGATGTGGTATTTGTGTCAGTGGTGTTGTGGCTTTTTCCTTCCTCTCTTTCGCTTGCTGCTGGTGAAGAGAGCAAAGGTTGAGTTGAACTGTTGCTGCTGCTGCTGCTGTTGTTGTTGTTGTTGTCGTTGTTGTTGTTTTTGTTGTTGTTGTTGTTTTTGTTGTTGTTTTCACTGGTGACGGTGGCAGGCAAGACTGCTGTAGCAGCAGAGTTTTTCTTTTTCTCCATTCTCTCGTTTAACTGCGAGGAAGGAAGACTAGGAAATTCTTTTTCGAACGAAACACTGCAAAATGCAGCGTTCATTTCACGAAAATTTTCATGGCTACAAGACGCCATCGTCTCAAAAAAAAAAATGGCTAGAAAGCCGAAATTGGTTTTTAAATCCTGGAAATGTGCCACACAGGGCAGATTTCCGTCGCAAAAAACTTGCACCAGAGAGTCTATAAGTTGTTATACAACTTTCTATATAAAATAAACTTTACAAACAAACTTTTTAAAACATGAAAAAGGCAAAACTTACGGAGCCGACACCTCTACCGTCTGTCCATAGAGATAGATAGATAGATAGATAGATAGATAGATAGATAGATAGATAGATAGATAGATAGATAGATAGACAGATAGATAGATAGATATATGTGTGTGTATACCTGTGTGTGTGTGTATGTATTCATATACATATAACCATATGTGAGTGTATGTACGTATGTGTGTGTGTTTGTGCGTGTGTGTGTATGTATGAGTGTGCATGCGTGAATGCTTTAGGGAAATACCCTACACACAGCTCATTCGGTTGCTGCAAGACCAATGATATTAGCTGGATTAAGTCCCATGATCGTGAACAAAATCCGAGTATTTTCACTGGGTTCGCTTCGACTAATATTACTGGACAGTGAAAAACACCGTACTCTCTGCTGGGTGTTTTGCTAATAAATAAACATAACCCATCTATTCTCTATATTTAGTGAGCGCTCATTTTGACTATAGTCTTTCCAGTTCCATACTAAGAATAATCCATACATTCCACTTACACACACACACACACACACACACACACACACACACACACACACACACACACACACACACACACACACACACACACATACACACACACACACACACACACACACACACTCTCTTTACTTATCTATCTATCTATCTATCTATCTATCTATATATCTATCTATATAGCTATCTATCTATCTATCTATCTATCTATCTCTTACGCATAAACACAAGCCAATACGCACTCAGATACGCACTCAGGTGTTGCCGGTACTGTTAGAAATGTTACTATCGTATTTGTTTGGGTCTTGGGCGGTAGAGTTGGAAAGATTTGAAATTCAACCACCCATCAGCTAACATAGAGTACTTTTGCAGGTGGCATTCTTGTGTCCCGTAGCGAGTTCAGAGACCTGTTTGTAGATCTCCGAAGGGAAATCTTTTGAGGGTGAGAAAAAGCTCTGCTACACGGACGATACTGAGATATTAGGATAAAGAGAGCCGTGGAATACCAGAGAAGGACCCCGTTTTGATGAATAATGCGTTAAAGAATATATAAAGAGTTAATGTCCATGGAAAAAAAGGGGCGAGAAAACCCATGGGAAGATAAAGTCGTTGAAGGGGCAAAAAACAAAACATAATTGATATCTTCGGGAGAGCAGTGTCCAGAAGTGCTAAGAAGATGTCGAGGGAGACAGAGATAAACTCCAAGGACAGTTACAGTAGTGACAATGGGACGGTTGGCGTCGGATCTCGGAGAGGAAGTATATTGTCGAGGTACGGGGTGTACGGAGGAAGAGGCTGGAGATTATAGAAATAGAAAGAAGATTGAGATTATTTGGTAAACGGTGAAAGAAACTAGTTGCTGACTGCAGTGCCGTGGGCAGAGTGTGTTAAAACTGTCGCAGAACTTCAATCCTTTGGAGGTCAGCCACCTTCACCATCATGGCATACCTTTTGTCTGAAATTTGATGACTATATCATCACGGTTTCGAAGGGAGCGAAGAGCAGGGAGATTTGTCCGTGAGATGTTCGTAGGTCCTGACCGTTTCTGGAAGTAAATGCAGTCTACTGCGTAGCCACGTGCAGCAAGAAGCAGGTTCAGGGTGCTGAACTGTCCTGTGTTCGGCATCCAGTGTGACGGTCGACAATTTACCTTTATGTAGCAACACGAATACTGGATGTGGGAGGTGTGTTGCAGATCTTTACAAAGCAGGGTGTGCTGAGTTCAAGAAAGAATCAGGGTGAGAGGAAGAGTGACAAATGAGAGTAGTGTTGAGACGTCGAAAGTAATGGAGTTGAAGTAGACGGAGTAGTTGGAGAACGAGTGAGGAGGACATGTGGGGAGGTTGTGGGACATACAGTCCTGGAAGAAGTCACATGGGGAATAGGAGCAAAGGGGTGAGATTTGAATAGGTAGGGAAAGGCTCAACAAGTTCACGTCCAGCTATATCCACTTTTTCTAGACATATAAACGTAATATACATTCTAAGATTTGCTGAAGAGTTACCAAAGTAGTCGCATCATAGTTGAATAATATTAATGATTGTATTAATTTCGTTCAACATTTAAAATCATTGAAACATTTGAATAGTGCGTGGGTGTATCTATATATGTATGTGTGCTTGTGCGTCTGTGTGTTTGTGCATAAATATATATCCTGCAACATATTTTCAATAGTTTTCATAAACAATCAAAATGACTAAGGAAAGGCGAACAATTGTACGTTACTCTTTATACAATGTGTTCACTTCTTGGTACAAAGAGAAAAACAAAAGACAACAACTAGAATAGACGACAAGTGTATAACTGAGGATATAGTTTTTGGAGATGGTTTTTCTTTTTCAAAGACAGTACACTTTATTGCTATCTGTGTGGACGTTACACAATCTCAAGAATCGAATGCTTCAGAGTAGATACAATTTGTATTGTTAAATATCTAAGTTTTCAAAATAACCCTGTTCTGCATTGTTATCAATGCGAGTGCATTATTGAATGAATATTCTCCTTGCACAAACAACAACTTCTGAAATTTACCAAAATCTTCTCAGCGGAAACGAACACAACTACAACACCTACGAATAAAAACAAAAAAATTAAACCTACTCTTTCAGGCAGCCTTTCTTATCTTTTCATTTCTCGAATAGTAGAAAAAAAAAAAATTACCATAGTCATCCATCAATACACCACAGTTCCCTGATATTTGTATGGTATGAGTGTGTATTTGTGTACATGTATATATCTATGCGAGCGTGGGTATATTGAATTCATGTTAAGTATATATATATATATATATATATATATATATGTGTGTGTGTGTGTGTGTGTGTGTGTATATATATATATATATGTATGTGTGTGTGTGTGTGTGTGTGTGTGTGTGTGTGTGTGTGTGTGTGTGTGTGTGTGTGTGTGTATCTAATATATGAATGGCAGTTACTGCCTGTCTGTTAACATCTTAGAGCCTAAGTCGACCTTGGCGGAAAGAATTCAAAAATAATGTCAAATTATCTGTATCACCTAAAGTTTCTCTGTTCTGCGATATCCCTTTCAGTTCCTGTTATGTGAGCTAAATTTCAGTTAAGCTGTTGAAATATGAAGCTAACTGTTTAAAAAATAATCCTAATTAAAATTGTTATGAATAGAATTAACCTAGTGAAATCAAAAATATATGAAATGAAAAATATGTAAAAATACTGTTGTTGTTGGCACTCGTCGCTTACGACGTCGAGGGTTCCAGTTGATCCGATCAACGGAACAGCCTGCTCGTGAAATTAACGTGCAAGTGGCTGAGCACTCCACAGACACGTGCACCCTTAACGTAGTTCTCAGGGATATTCAGCGTGACACAGTGTGACAAGGCTGACCCTTTGAAATACAGGTACAACAGAAATAGGAAGTAAGAGTGAGAGAAAGTTGTGGTGAAAGAGTGCAGCAGGGTTCGCCACCATACCCTGCCGGAGCCTCGTAGAGCTTCAGGTGTTTTCGTTCAATAAACACTCACAACGCCCGGTCTGAGAATCGAAACCGCGATCGAATGACCGCCAGTCCGCTGCCCTAACCCCTGGGCCGTTGCACCTCCGCGTAAAAATACTAACACATAGAAAAAACACAGAAAAATACTAACACACAGAAGTACAGAAAAATATGTAATATACTAACACAGAAAAATTATAACAAAACACGCGGGTGAGATCAACATAGACAACAACGGCACTCTGATAACAATGAACCACAATACAGTGCGGTTGTCATAGTAACAAGCTGCTAATGCCACGCTGTCTGTTGATTGGCTAAAATTACCCAAATTTCCAACTTTAATTCCAAATAACATCAGATTCTTTAATTTACGAGATAAAGTAATTGGTTGATCATAATCAAAATTCAGAGATGCATTGATTCACCAAAATTGAATGCAATCTGAGCAAAATTAAGTGGGGCTTATTTTGCAAGACTAGATCCGCATTATGAAATAAAGTGTCTTGCCCATGTATACAATATACATCCTCTTCCCGGTGCTTTAACCACTGAGCTATGCGCCTTCACAAATGCAAACCTTCTACAATTACAAACGTACTTAAAGTATGTGAAACTTCGGCAACCGTTACCACTCCTACACCACCTCTACCACCCCCACAACACCACTGCCATTACCCATTTAACATATGGAGGAAAAAAAATCAAGAAAACAACAGCAATAAAAGATGCAAAAAACCCCCAAATAAAAGTGAAAAAAAGAACAACGAGAACAACACAACATAAACAGGCAGTATAAATATATAAAAAGTTAATCTATTTCGCCCATAGGAAGATATTGTTGCTCCGTCCGAACAGGAGGTGAGCAGTGAAAAAAAAAATCACACCAAATATAGCATATGACCTTTTAAAATTAAGTACATTGCCTTTTTAGTTCCTAAAATAAATACCCTATGAAGCTATGTCAATGAGAAACTTCTGTACTAATTTTATTTTGATTCGGCCAAAATAACCATCCGTTTGTCGAAGAGAGAATGATAGGACCTATCCTTTAAGGGCTGATAAACCACCGGATGAACTAGTTAAGTTTTGAGTGTGTTCGCTGTTTATATTGCTAATTTTTTTTCTAGGTCAGTCCTAAGTTCAAAAGTTCAAAGTGATGACTTCATTAAAAGTTTTGTCTATTATTATTTTTATCATTAGATTTTATTGTTCTATTTGTACTCCACCTCCTCTTCCACATCATCATCATCATCATCATTATTATTATGATTATTATTATTATTGTTTGTGTCACGAATGTTTCTATTATTTTTCGTTTTGTTCTTGTTTGATTCGCTTCAAAGAAAGCCAAAATAAACTGAAGTCCTTCCGCCGAAACTTAGTCAATAGCAATAAATTTATAATAGTTGAAGCCCTTAAAAATTCTGAAATGTCTTCACCCCCCACCCCGCGCGTATGTATATCTATGTCTATGTGTATATATGTATATACACAATTATATATTATATATGTATATATAAGACGGTGTTCCAGCACGGCCACAATCAAATGTGCGAAACAAGTAAAAGAATAAACGAAAAGGTATATACATACGTATATATACAGTATATATATACGTATATATGTATGCATGCATATATATATGTGTGTGTGTGTGTGTGTGTGTGTGTGTGTGTGTGTGTGTGTGTGTGTGTGTGCGTGTGTGTGTATTAGTAATACGGATTCAAAAGAATCAAACAGATATCACATTAAGCTGTCCGCCAAGTGTATAGCTCACAAGAATGACCATGGTTAAGGTTAGGATAGACCTTAGCGTCGTTCTGAAAACCCAGGAAATAGAATGGTAGACAATTTGGATACAGATAGAGCATATAGGAAAAATACTAGGTAGATATCAGAAAGTTATAATTGGCGTCGTGTCTATATTGAACTGGGCACTCATCAGACATGCTGACTGGAATCACATGGCTGTTTCTCTTTATTGATAGAGATAAATATACAATTTTGATCGGTTTGGTGGAGAAAGAAACCCAAAGGATAAAAAAAAAAGAAAATTCTGGGAGGGGAAAGAAGAGTTGCCTCACCTTGTACGATTCCAGTGGCGGCCTAAATTCGTCAACTGCGTCTATAACGAAAGGACACACATACTGAAATACGGTGGAGCAACAGTGGGTCAATTTAAGGCCAGTATAAATAACCGCCGTACACTTTAGGGTCCACGAGATGCACACTGTTACAACATTGTCCAGGTATATATGGAAGCTGCCGGAACAACCAGGGTCAAGCTTCAGCAGGAGCAAACAGTACTAGCTGTGCTTAGCCCGAAACGGCAATGATTCTACAAATCGCACGATGTGGGCTGGGCGATTTCTTGAATTCAAGAGGTGAAAGTTGTCTGTTGCGCACACGGGAGAAAATTCGTTTAGGAATGTAGGCATTTGCAGACTAGAGAACGGTAAAAACGTACACATGCACTATAGACTCACTTCGATCACAGCTGGATTAGTATAAGGGAGGTAACTCTTCTTTCCATTACAGAAAGAATTTTTTTCCGTTTCGGTTCTATTTTTCACAATCAACCTGACAAAGATTGTACAGCAATCTCCATCAGTACAGAGGCTATGTGCTTTCGGTCATATCCGATCAGTTGCTACTATTGTCCAGTGCAATAATAGATGCTAAATCAATGGTAACTTTCTGACCGGTTACATCAAATAACCAAGGATGTATTACTCGAATATCGGAGGTACAGTAGTGTGCTTTATTAAAAAAGCAGCAAAGATATCACAAAAACTGTTACTCAGAGTATATATATATATATATATATATATATATATAACACGTATATATAAGCACATATATGTATCTATACATATATATACATATATATATAATATATATATATATATATAAACACGCACACACACTCACAAACACACACATATATATATATAAATATATATATATATATATATATATATATATATATATATATATATATATATATATATATATATATATATATATATATATATATATCTTTCTCTTCCTCTATCTTTTTCCCCCTCTCGTTCTTCCTCTTTACTACTACGTATCTCACTTTACCCCTCTCGTTCTTCCTCTGTTACTACTACGTATCTCTTTTTCCCCCTCGTACTTCCTCTCTTTCTCTTTACCTCTCGTTGCTCACCTATTCTTCTACTTCCTCCCTTTGTTTCTCCCTCTACCATTCTCTCTCTTCCCCTTACACCGGCATGGTCACATGCTTCCGGTCAATAATCCTTTTCTTCCTTGACTATCGCCGAGCAAACACTCGAACTCACTTCGTCCCTACTTTCAAGTTCGTGCCTCACAGCGTTCATACACATATAATTTTTCTCGTCTGGCCGTAAAACCTTTTCTGTTTGTTTTCCTGTCTTGTTTTTTGTCCGCCACTACATTCCTCCATGGCAAGATTTAATTTGCGTATACAAATTTAATCTGCGGTCCATGGGATGAGCCGTTTTAACGATGCGTACTGCCAAAGCTCTTCGAAACACCGGTGTTAAAACGTAGGTAGCTGATGAAGTAGAATGTTCTCTATGTGGCTTGTGTGTTTTCTCGTCTGCGTTTTGTTTGCAATGTCCTGTACCCAGATATGCACCTATACATACAGGTGGATGTTGGTATGCACACACCTGTACGTATATATGCATATACTCATTTACTATTTGTTTTTATATATATATATATATATATATATATATATATATATATATATATATATATATATATATATATATATACACATACACACACACACACACACACACACATATATATATATATATATATATATATATATATATACACGTACATACAACACACGAGAGTGTGCTGAGATGTTCTTGGTTTCGGGTAAAAGGGAAACAAGCCGATCTATTAATTATGATTTCGTTCAACGTAATCCCTTCTCAGATTCACGTACATGACATGCAGCAGTCCTTCATTTTTATCTAAACAAACTCAGAACGTTGAGCCTCCTACTAGGTCTTTCGCGACACCCTTGAAACCAAGAACCTTTCTATCTATCTATCTATCTATCTATCTATCTATCTATCTATCTATCTATCTATCTATCTCTTCTCACGGACGTGCTGTCACATCGGCTGCGAAGGTAAACGTTTATTTGACCATTTACTGTCCACATTTTGTTGGACTTTTTAAATAATTTTGTTGCGAAGCACCTAGGCTTCATTTGTGTGTATTTTCAAGGGCAGGAATTGGCCCCCAGGGGCAGTTTCGGCCCTAGCAAAATACAAAAATTTCCTTCTTGACATTTGAAAAATGTCGAGAAACATAATTTTGGAACGCTTGTCTTGTTCTTTTGACAAGCATTTCCCGAGGCTTCAGATGCCAGAAGAGAAAAAAGAACAGAATAGCGCGTGCTCATGCAGTGACAGGAACGCAGTTGCTGTAAACGTCACAAAGACTGTGAGTACAGCTACTAACAGCCCTCTCACCACCACCACCACCACCACCACCACCACCACCAACACCAACAACAAAAACAAAACTGTAACCAAGGTTACAAAACCATGCGTAAAAACCGTCACAAATGTCTCTGACGTGAGCACCATTGCTGCTGACGCCATCATCACCACCACCAACGACAACGACAACAACAACAACAACAACAACAACGACAACAACAACAACAACAGCAACAACAAGGAAGTAAAGTTATCGGCCGTCAGCAATGACACCATCACCTGTTCAACAAACTCTGCTGCCACTACCACCACCTTTGAACCAGGCAGTACATACACCAACATAAACAAAAATATCCAGAAGAACATGTCCGCCAGCACAACAAAAACAAATTTCGCAAATGCTCTAAAGGAAAAAAGAACAATAGTGACATTCACACAAAAACAAATAAAAGACACAAAATCCCTTCTTACGAAAGAAGGAGATGATGTCAGAATAAACATACCAAAAGATATTATAGAAATGAAAAACAAAAAGTGCATCATTTATAAACTGGTAAACACAAAAACCAGACGTGTAGAAAATGTTAGCACAGATAAAATTGAAGTTTGTCTTAGAAAAATTTGGCCTTATCAGAATCATGTCACCTGGGGAAGGAAATTTGGAACGGTGCAAGTAAGGTTTCTGGATGAAAATTTAGCTAAACAATTTTCGACACTCTCTCTCCGCACAGATGACTTGGTAATGATACCGAGTTATCTAGGACAGAGAGTGACCAAAGTTATGATAAAAAATGTGCCATCGGAGGTGGACACCCAATGGCTGATATCGGCCGTGTGCCTGGAAATGGAGGAGGCAAATATTTTGGAGATTACGGTCGGAGAGGAAAAGAACTGGGGAGGGAAAAATCTGGAAATCCTTTTCCACATCACGGAGGAGGCTTCACAGAAAATTCCTCCAAACATTAGATTGGCAGAGGACCACAAGCTGTATGTGGTGGTAGAGGGCAGGCGACCTCGCTGTTACCTATGCAACAGCGAAGCACATCTGAAAAAGGACTGCCCTCTGGCCGCTAAACAAAAACAACAACAACAACAACAACAACAACAACAACAACAACAACAGAAGCAACTACCACATACCCCCAACAGAAAAACCTTACTACCAACACCACCAGCAACGCAAAAAACAACAACAGAAATATCAGCAATAACCACAACAGAAAAGACAACAGAAACTGCAAAAACAGAAGAAAAAAAAGAAAATTCCAAGACTGCCTCTCCCTCCCCCATATCACATACACCACACATAAATAACAAGCAGCCAACATCAATAAAAACAGCAACACAAACATTCACAGAAACACACACAGACGCACAAAATTTGCCGTTACCTCTTTCTGACTCCTCAGATCTCCCATCATCCGATGAAGAGAGTGAGGAGGAGTGGAAAATAGCTACGAAAGGAAAGAGGAAGCGCAGTAAGAAGAAAAGAAAACAAAATGCAAACACAAACAAAGCAGGGAGATTCACATCTCCCGAAAATACTACTAACACCAATAGTAATATAAAAAAAACAATGCTAACAGCAATAGACAGTACAAACACAGAGTTGATGAATTACATCAACTCTAAAACAAACATCACAAATAACGATATCAAAACCAACAACCACCCACGTACAACACCGCCAAAACACATTAAAATTATTCATGTAACACCAGCATTACACAACACAATAAAATCCCTCTACCCCAACTCGGTAGGGGGATTCCAGAAATATTTGTGCAAGAAATTGTACAATAGCCTCCTTGGTGAAAAATCCAAGGAGGAAACAAAACTTTCTAACGGCAAGTAACACTTTGTTCTTTTGTTTTGTGCTTTAAAGCACACGTATAAATAGAATCATGGTGAAGATTGGTTGTGTGAATGTGCGTGGCTTAGGGTCCCCTTGGAAACAAGGGTACCTCTTAAATGACATCAAGTCACACAATTTGGATATCATAGCCATTAGTGAGACCAGACTCCATGAACCGCGGGCCCTAAAGTCCATGTTTGGCGGACAGTTTAACATTTATTTTTCTCCCTGTCTGCCGAGGATGGGCGGTAGTGGCACGGCGGTTCTTTTTCGCAAGAGTCTGGATCTCCAAGTAAAGACGATATTTACGGACCCGGAGGGTAGACTGGTTGTCCTAGATGTGGACGGCAGCGATGGAGGCGCTTTTCGGTTGCTGGCAGTTTATGTGCCTCCTTTAACAGGTCGGTCAGACTTCTTTCGACGTCTAGAAGTATTCCTGGGAACGTCTCGTCCCTTACTTTTAGTGGGGGATTGGAATGCTACCTTGGACACGCATCTAGACTACGTGGGGAGTGACAAAACTAGAAGGGGATGCAAAGGCCTCATAGACCTGCTCAGACGCTTCCAGTTGTCTGACAGGTACCGACTCGACCACCCAAATGTGCCAACGTGGACTTGGAGCAACCGCATTGGGTCGTCGAGATCGTATCTAGATAGGATAGTGTGTAGGACAAGAGATAGAGATAGTTTAGGATGTCCACAGTTCCACATAGTCAGCTACACGGATCACAAACTTGTGACGTGTACGCTAGACTTAGATAAGGCACATAGGCAGGGTCCCGGTTACTGGAAACTAAACGCGTCTTTCCCGTCGAGACAGGTTTTCAGAGACCGGATTAGCACGTTAGTAAAGAGGGCTTTGACGGGAGCCATCGTCAACAACAAATGGTGGTTTGCCCTCAAGAGAGCAGTGAGGGCGGAAGCAATAAGGTATAGCAGGGCACTAGCTGTAGAGAGGAACAGAGAAGAGGGGGAGCTAGTGATAAAGTTAGAAGAGGCATTGCGAAGTGGCATCGCATCCGACGTTTTAGCGGCGAGGTTGGCCCTCGACCAACACTTCAATGCTAAACACGAAGGGTGTGCTGTCAGGGCAAGGATGCGTGCTCTGAGGAATGAAGGTGTTGGAGCCGCACGAGATGCCCGGGTGGCGGAGGCGCAGCGGGGTAACAGAGCCACCATCCGGTCTCTGGTAGACGAACAGGGGCGCGAATTGCTCGAGCCGAGCAAGATGTGCGAGGCGTTTCAGCGGCATTTTGCCCGACTGTTCGGGAGGAGTGGCGAGCGAGAAGGCAGGGTGGACTTTAGTGCCTACCTGCACAGCTTGCCACGACTCTCGGCAAGAGAGGCGGAGTGCTGCGAAGGGGTCATCACGGCGGAGGAGGTGAGGGACGCGATGGCGGGTTGCTCGACGGAGAAATCTCCGGGTGTGGATGGTCTGCCCTACGAGCTTTACAACTGTATGCCAGACTTGTTTGGAGAAGTCTTGGCGGCCGTGTACTGCAACTGGCAGCAGAACGGGAGCATTCCCGGTTTTGTGAGCCGAGGAGCGGTAACGCTGCTGAAGAAAGATCCAAACAAGGGGGACGCCATAGATAACTTTAGGCCCATCACTCTGCTCAATGCAGACATGAAAATTTTGGCCAAGGTGTTAGCCAAGCGGTTGGCGCTTGTCATCGAGAAACTGGTCGGCACGGAGCAGACGTGCGCCGTGCCGGGCCGGAGCATCCATGACAACCTCCATCTGATGCGTTACATCATAGAGAGGGTAGTTAAGGAACCTGGCATGGGTGGGGCCCTGATCAATTTGGATCAATCCAAAGCTTTCGATAGGGTAGACCATCGATACTTGGAGGCCGTCCTCGAAGCGGCCGGCTTCGGTCCCGTTTTCCGCGGCTGGATGGCTGCCTTGTACACAGGCATCCGTTCGGTTGTTCGCGTCAATGGACGTCTATCGGGACCCTTCGACATTGCACGTTCGGTTCGTCAGGGATGCCCCCTGTCGCCGCTCCTGTACGTATTGACTCTCGAGCCACTACTGCGGAAGCTGGCGACGCTGAGGGGCATCCCGCGAGAACTGGGGTGCGGGACGAGCGTGTCGGCATACGCGGACGACGTCACCGTCATAGCGTCTAGCCACGAGCACATTGAGCTTGTCGGCGAGACGCTGAAAGACTACGAAGCGGTGACGGGAGCGAAAATCAACCGGGATAAGTCGGTGGGTTTGCTGCTCGGCACCTGGAGAAGCAAGCCCATACCGTCCGGCAGCGCCTCAGTAGTGGGACGCTGGACGGACGGTCCGGTCGAGTTGCTCGGAGTCTGGTTCGGTCCGGACCTGCAAACGGAGAAGAACTGGGACGAGATAACGAGTAGGGTGGCCACTCTCTGCCGGCAATGGTCCGAGAGGAAGCTGTCCCTAAAAGGTCGGGCGGAGGTGGCGAACGCGTACATCGCGTCCGTCATCGAATACCGCCTGACCGTCGTGCCTTGTCCCGATCGCGCCATCACCGAAATGGAGCGCATCCTCTTCCGCTTTTTGTGGAAAGGAAGCGTTCCGATGGTGAGGCGATCCGTTTGTTGCCAACACCCGCTGAAAGGAGGGCTGGGCATGCCGTGGTTGATGATGCGCAGACATGCGCTGAGACTGCGACATCTCCGGCTCTACGTAGACGACGGTGAGCAGGTGTGGTCGCCGTTTGTGCGACGCGCTTTCCCGCAGCTCGTCTCCATGACCGAGCTGCAGTCGTGGATCAAAAAGAGGCCGAGGAATGGCGAATGGCACCGTGAGTGTCGCGTTGCTCTGCAACAACTTTGCCGTCCCGGGTCGACCTTGAGCGGCTGCATCACAACGAAGTCATTCTATAGGGGATTAGTGGAGGGCAGGTACGACGACGATCTCGGGGCGAACCTGGGCGTCGACGAGGAATACCTGACCCGCCTGTTCAGGACGACTTTCGGGCCGGGACCTATGGACAACTTCCAGAGATCCCTGGCCTGGCAGTGTTACCGAGAGGCGCTACCCGTTCGGGATAAGCTCTATAGACACGGCTCGCGAAATGCGGGGCCGACCTGCCCGAGATGCGGTCAGAGCGATGAAACCGTTCTGCACGCACTCGTGCAGTGTCCAACCATTTCGGAGCTGTGGGCTTATGTCGAACGACTGCTGTCGCGTGTGGGACGAGTCGGTTTGACAACCGAGTCTATCGTCAATATCGTCACGCCTCCTTCCTTTAAACGGGAAGGAAGAGCTGTATTTATCGTACTTGTGGCTATGGCCAAAGAATGCATCTGGTGGACGCGTCTGAAAGGATTAGAGACAAATACTTTCCTCTCTTGTCAATCTCTCATCAACTTTTTCAAGTATCACTTGAAAAGGAAGGTGAGAGTAGAGAGGCAAGTGTTGTCTAGCAAATGTTTCGAAAAAAGATGGATACATGTAGCAAGAATGGCACGTATAAATGACGAAGCCACCTTGACCATGATTCTATAAAACGTTCTAAAATTTTGTAAACAGAGAGTTACTCACGTTTCTTGCTTAAATAAAAGAAATTTTATTTAACAAACTGTAACGCTAAAGACCGAGGTTACCGTGGTCTTTTCGTAGGTTTTTCTTTCCACGGATAACCTCCCCATTTATTGGGAATTTTTTGTATTATTTCGTATTTTTTGTAAATACCCCAAACGTTTTGCGATGTTTTTTTTCATCGTTGTCCCCACTTTTGTTTTTTTTTCTGCTTTGTTTTCGACCCCCTCGAAAAGAAAAACTCTACATTTGTATTTTGTCCCCTCTGTGTTGAGCCCTGTGTGGCTAATAAAGAAACCTATCTATCTATCTATCTGTCTGTCCATCTATCGATCGATCTATAGATAGATAGATAGATAGATAGATAGATAGATAGATAGATAGATAGATAGATATCTGTTTATGTGTGTGTGTGTATGTGTTTGTTTGTGTGTGTGCCTTTGCGTGCCTAAGATAATAAGGAAATGTATTCCGCTAAATCGTTGATCCAAATAACAATAAAAACTCTAAATCATGGAATAAAAAAAAAAGAAAACTGAGTTTGTTACATCCATTGTAGAGAATAAAAGTAAACAAAGGAATTGGCCTGACGGTATTACATCTATATTTAGTGACCCTCGTTTGAATAAGTAGTATTTTTTACATCTATCACAATGATAGATTATTCATACAAATAATATAAATCCACACATACAGTGACATCTACGTACTCCAAATTTTGTTACCTGCATTATTTTCTTCTGATGTGAATTTTCAGTTAAAAGACTTTTTTATGTTTTGTGACTGAAGCCGTTAAGATTTTGTGAGTAATTACTTTTTCTTTTTTTGAGATTTGATGATTGGTGTATATATAGAACGTAACGTTCGGTAGAATGTAGAATCTAATGCGGCGAGCTGGCAGAAACGTTAGCACGCCGGGCGAAATGCTTTGCGGTATTTTGTCTGCTGCTACGTTCTGAGTTCAAATTCCGCCGAGGTCGACTTAGCCTTTCATCCTTTCGTGGTCGAGAAATTAAGTACCAGTTACGCACTGGGGTCGATATAATCGGTTTAATCCGTTTGTCTGTCCTTGTTTGTCCCCTCTATGTTTAGCTCCTTGTGGGCAATAAAGAAATAAGAATGTAAGGTTTCTTGTATTATACTTCACTATAAATAGATAATTTATGTTTTTGTCTTTACCCTCATTGTGAAGATTTCCCCGTCAGAGACTGGAATTTCTTTTGCCTTGATTATTGCGTAGTTTTCTAAAAATTTCGAGTATCATTTTCTGAGAGAATATTTTTTATTTTACAAGTCGTCATTCGTCTACTTGAATCCCTTAATATTGGATATATATGTCTTGCCATATTAAATGCGGCATTCGTTTTAATATGGGATGGGAGTTAAGATCTGACATCTTAGCGCGTATCCATTTCCTTGCATTTGAGATAGGTTGTAACAGTCTCAATTTTCTTATTTACCAAAATGTGAATTCGGTCAATTTATGAATGCTCTTTATTAATTTCAAGACTTACGTAAGTTATTCCTTACTTCTGTCCGAAAATATGAAGTCATCCAAAAATGCTTTCCAGTATTTTTTTAAATAGGATTGAAAATGTTAACCAAAAGTAATCCCAAATTGGGCACAGAGTTTTTTCTTCAATGAATCCCATCAGTTGCATTGCAAACGTTGCTCACTGCCGTCACTTATAATTGAAGAAATAATTGCTTATTAAAGAAGAAGCTGTTTCCAAGCTCTAATTCTGGTATAAATTCATGTGGCAATATGTATCGACAGATGTGTATGTTTGCGTGTGCGGTTGTGTGTGTGTGTGTGTGTATTTGTGCGTGCGTGTGTGTGTGAGTGTATGTGTGTGTGTGTGTGTGTGTGTGTGTGTGTTTGTGCATGTGCGTGTGTGTGTGTGTGTGTGTGTGTGTGTGTGTGTGTGTGTGCATTTGTACAAGGATCTTTAAAATCAAGTTGGGAATGCATCGTTAGAAGTGATGGAAAATATATTGGTGCTAAAATCAAACCATTATTTTATGAACCCAAAAATATTTTTTCTACTCTAGGCACAATGCCCGAAATTTCTAGGGAGGAGGCTAGTCAAGTAGATCGACCCTAGTACGCAATTGGAACTTAATTTATCGACCCTAAAAAGGATGAAAGGCAAAATTCGACCTCGGTAGAATTTAAACTCAGAACGTAACGACAGATAAAATACTGCTAAGCATTTCGCCCGGCGTGCTAACGATTCTGCCAGCTTACCGCCTTTTATTAGTCAATCAAAACATCAGTTAGGGGCATCATTTCTAGGTACCTTCCCAACACACAACTCACACCGTTTTATCGCCCTTCCCTCATAGTAGGTTTTGGCATTCTGTCAAATGTACTGATACTTCAGTCATAAAAAAGTTATTCTTGAATTCTTTATTTCCTACTAACAATAAATTTCAATATGATATCATCCATAATCATAGCAAATACAGCATGCTCTTCCTTCAAACTTTGAAACTTTTGAATTACTACTGCGTTCTTCTCCGCTGACCTAGATTCTTCAAAGAACTTCCGAACTATAGTAACAGTTTTCCAAACAAATCAATAAATGAATGCTATTTAACATGGTAAGTGACCACGAGTAATCTTTTACAAACTCATCCGGATTAGCATCTGAAAATATTATTAAATGATTACTGCCGGTAGGGCAGCTGGAAAATTGCTGTTACCCCCTGTTGCATCAGCTGCAAAACAGATACCCTACTTCGAAGAAAGTGAGTTGCGTTTACGTCAAGTTTTGTTTGAATCTCATTGAAATTTGAAGGATAAATAAATGTTTTATCAAATAGAAACCACGTCTCTTCGTGGCAGTTCACAGTGCTGAAGTTATACATAACAATACATTTTGTTGTTGGCACTCCGTCGCTTACGACGTCGAGGGTTCCAGTTGATCCGATCAACGGAACAGCCTGCTCATGAAATTAACGTGCAAGTGGCTGAGTACTCCACAGACACGTGTACCCTTAACGTAGTTCTCGGGGATATTCAGCGTGACACAGTGTGACAAGGCTGACCCTTTGAATTACAGGCACAACAGAAATAGGAAGTAAGAGTGAGAGAAAGTTGTGGTGAAAGAGTACAGCAGGGTTCGCCACCATCCCCTGCCGGAGCCTCGTGGAGCTTTAGGTGTTTTCGCTCAATAAACTCTCACAACGCCCGGTCTGGGAATCGAAACCGCGATCCTATGACCGCGAGTCCGCTGCCCAAACCACTGGGCCATTGCGCCTCCATAATAATACAATTCCCGTTTGATTAACGGTGTTCTAATCACTATCATCTTCCCTGTATTTTTCTTTTGAGCCAGATATCTACGTAAATCACTGCATCAACCCCTTTGTGATATGAAGGAAATTTGGTTCATATTCTTAGCAACTCGAATAAGCTTCAATACCTAAAGATAAAGACAATTCTGAAACATCTCGAACTCCAATTCTCTGGAATGAAGCAGAGTATGAAAAATGCACAACTATTCGCATTTAAGCTTTTTTTTTTTTTTTTGAGAGTCCTTTGATCTTAGCATTTAGACGAAAGACCAGATGCACTACCGTAACGACATTTTGACTCAAGTGGTCCTTGCCTATATTATTTTAATTTCTAATACCTCCATAGGGAATGTTTACCTACTAATTGTATAGATAATCTTAGTTTACCGAAACTTTCCAACTCACTGTATCATATATAAATGAAACACTGCTGCATATGTATTTAGTATGCAGAACGCTCCGTTAAAGCATTTTCTGTCAGCCATATTGTTGATATTTTGTCAATAACCACACTTAGCATTGTAACTAACCAGGAGTAAAGTAACACAGGACAACATTGATTTTCTGTTAGATATCCTGAAGATAAGGTCAGGCAACTTTAAAATGTCGATAATACATTCACTTTTAATAACAACAGGAAGGTAAATATGAAAATTTACAAATAAAATACAGAGAAAAAAATTAACCGATCAAAGTAGTTATATACTGAACGTTATGAAGTAATCTTGCAATTCATTTCTTTTCCCCTTTTACTCCCTCAGTGAGTCACTCTCCCACGTTTCTTTCTTTCTTTCTTTCTTGCTTTCTTTCTTTCTCCTCATTTCAAACAGACTGACTCACATAGACACACTCTCATATACATTTAGTTACATTTCCATATATACAACGGAGATTAACTTTCACACGCATGTATATACATACAAACATACATACACATACACACATACGCACACACATATACATGCATATATGCTTATATATGTAAGTATATATACGTATGTATATATATGTGAGTGTGTGTGTGAGAGCGTGTGTGTGTGAGAGAGTGTGTGCGTGCGTGTGTGTGTTTATATACACAAGTATACATATATAAATTTATGTATATAGGAAAACATGCGTGTGTCTCTGAGTGTATGTACATATGCATGCCTACATACATACATACATACAAATAAACACATTCGCGTGCACACATACTGTCACGCACATTCATATAAAACGATATACCACCATTGAAATTCGTAAGTGTCATGCCTGGTGGTATTCTGAGTTCGATGGAAGTTGATCACGCAAACTAGCATAGATAATATTGAAGAATACAGACACACACAACTACACACGCACGCACACATATACATACGCACACATATACAGACGCACACATACATTCGTGTGTGATTCATATCTGTATGTATGTATTTATACTGTCATCATGGTATATAACCGCCATCTTTAAATCACCAAATTATATAAGAAAAAAATAGTACTTTTGCATTATTTGCCCTGAAATGCTGTTTAGAACAACCGCAGGCTATATTTTCGTTCAAGCCCACGGGCTATCCATGGACTTCCCTGTAGTTTCAACCTTTGTCAAGTATTGTGTGAATTATGTAAAGATTAAGATACACGACCAGAAGAAAAAAAAAACAGAAAAGAAACTCACTTTTCACCCCAGGCAGGTGGACAACATGTTTGTCATCAGCAAAATTCAGGTGAGGTTAAATATCTCTCAAATATATGAATATACATACGCACACAAGCAACCACTCACTTATGTGTGTGTGTGTGTGTGTGCATGCGTGTTTGTGTGTGTGTGTGTGTGTGTGTGTGCGTGTGTGTGTGTGTGTGTGTGTGTGTAAGATTTATTCAATGCTGAATTTGACATGAGAGTGGGTACTGAAATTTCGCGGTACTGCTTCATGAGGCCATTCGCTCAGATTCATGTTCGAATACATTTTCCATATACCTATATATATATATATATGTGTGTGTTTTGCATTGAAAATTTTCAGTGTTTTACATTGAAATTTATTGAAGTTCGTAATTGAGTTCAAAGCGGTCGCTAAGAAAGTGGCAAGACTTTTTCAATTAAGACAGTTACCAGTGTTTGTAAATATGTGGTTGAGTGTGCATATATGTAGGTGTACGCACTACAATTATGTTCAATGTGTTTATGTCTCTTTTAGTGTTTGTGTGCGTATGTTTGTGAGCATCATAGCTTTTTAGATATGTGCCTTTGTAGATGTATACAACCAAGTGAGTTCAAATATCCATTTCAAGAATCGCAGGTAGAGAATATTTGGAATGTACAGATTTTTACTGCATCTCTCATAAACTGGATTTGGAAGATGTGCGTCCATTTTTATACTCTTTGTTTGAAAATCAGAGTATTTCTAGTTTTTGGTAGAAGTCCGTAGTTATATGGTTTAATGCGCCTATGATGATAGGTACAATTGAAAATTTATTGCCTGGATACAAGAGCTGTATGATCCAAATTAGTTTACTATAAATGTTCTCGTTACTTTTGATGGTGCATTCACATCCGCGAGTAACCTGGCCCCTACACTAGTGCAACAGCTTTAGTTCTGATGTGTTTGTACCGAATTGCTATTTTTATTGGAATATTCCACTAATATTCCTTGTTTTTAAAGGTGTAAATACATTCTGGTTCTAATGTGTCTTTGATGTATCCGTTAGAGCAATCCTACCTAAGTATTGTAAACAGTTTTTGCAATTATATTATGTGTCATGTGTAGGTACCGTCTTGTAGACATTTTAGGGCCGCCGCTCATGATGTGGGTATCTTCCACGCTGATATAATATAACCGACATTTACTATCAAAACGTGGAGGTTTCGTGGTATATTTCTCTTTCATGTTCATCATGTATTAAGTAGTTCTCTCCTGTTTCTGAATAGCGAAGACGTTTCTCTCTAGGTTGGGTGTAATGTATCAACCGCAGATCCAGGAGAAGCTTCTTTTCCGGTCAATGCTGTTGTCATTCTCTAGCTTGCAGGATATATAACCGCAAGCTAGAATATAACAGAGGATGCATTGCTGTCTGTTGGTATGATGTGTGCTTCTCTTCCATGTATCTTTTACATAGGTCATTCCAGCTTCTTTGGGTCACGTGAGACAGTTATATACTCAGAGTATCTGCTGAGAAGTTCTAACCCTGCACTGAAGATTTCGTTTTCACTCACGTAAGAGTCATTAACACACCGGACAAAATGCATAACGGCATATCGTCTGTCTTTACATTCTGAGTTCAAATTTTGCCAAGTTCACTTTGCTTTACATCCTTTCGGGGGTCGATAAAATTAAGTACCAGTTGTGTACTGGGATCGATGTAAATGACTTACCCCCTTCCCCCAAAATTTCTGGCGTTGTGCCAAAATTTGAAACCAATATTACAAGGATATTGCCATGAAGATGCATCCGGAGAATCAGTAGAGCGTCGAAGAAATGCATTGTGATAGTTACCGCTCTTGATATTCTGAGTTGAAACCCTACCAAAATCAGCAACTTTGCCATTCATTACCCGGTAGAGTAAAGGGGTGCTGATATTGACGAAACTCTCTCCTAAGAAATAATCAACAGTTCCTTTCTGCAAAGTCTGAACCCTTGTGCCTCACCAATAAATCAATATGACAATACAATTGTATCACCGTTGAATACAATAATTCCAATTAAGTGACATTAGGGGAATAAACTGAAGTACCTAATTCAATGGCGCATTACCTCAGCCGCTGCGGGAGTCGAACCCACGGCCAAACACAATGTGAACCAAACACACTAACACCTAGGCCACACGACTTTACATACATACATAGATACATAAACATATTTATGAAAATAATTAATCTTAAGAATATAAATAATTATAAATTAGCGTCTTTAAATACAAATATATAGAGACAGAAGGCTCTCAGAGTCG